>NC_056735.1:1462709760-1462952260 GCF_019279795.1 Protopterus annectens
GGCTTTTCTAGCCTTTTTAAAGTTCTGTGTTACAGTGGCATCTAGTTTAGAAGTCTCTGCCCCAACAGTTCATTTCCATCGAAGTCAGAAAATCTTGACCACCTACTTTGGGCTCAGTACTATGATATCTTGATTCACTCATACTATCTTTTTGGAATCCTGGAGTGTGTCCACATGAGGAGGAACCACTCAAGTGGTCTGGTGTTGAAGACAGCAAGCGCCCTGCTGTCTCCTCTGGAGACAGGTGAATGGAATGGAATATTTCAGTGGGCTTACCCTCGGGGTATTAGTCTCTCCCTGGTAGAAGGAGAGGAACTGGTCCCTCTGTCATCATCTAGATCTTCTGTAACGCTATCTATTGCTGGTTCTGTTTGCATTTACATAAACATTTACTATGCCTTTTAGGAGAAAAAGAATCTAAATGTTACCAATACATATAACTCTCTACGAACTGCAGGAGTCATCATTACTGGGTACATTAAGGGTGCTGCAAAGAGCACTTCTGGCTGACATCATAGATTGAAACAATACTAAGTTCATGAACTTTAATTGTACTTTGACTTAGGAAAAGGGTCCATTCCCATCAGGGGATTAGAAACCCAAGAGAATTGGAGAAATTAAAAAGGGAGAAATTTCAGATTCAGCAGAGTCAAAGGTTCTATTAGGGACTACATTAACAGGAGGAAATTTTAAAGATGATTTCTGGTGTGGTAAGGGAGCTGCAGGCTGTGATTATCATGTTGGCATTATGGGCCCCGGGAAAGTTGACACAGAGTACATCAGTAGAGAATCTGGAAATGTTTTATGACTCGCCAGTGCTAAAAAAATTAAAAAGACACCAGGAGCATCTACAGTGAATATACTGGCGGGAGATGGCTGGCATCCTGAAGCCAGGCACTGCACCAAATAGCAATGCCAGCACTAAGGATGGGCTGAGAGGAAATAATGCTGGGGATCGCTGATGCAGAAGAACCATGAGATCAGGGATCAAAGCTCTGACAAAAGGTCAGCAAACTGAGAGGTTGGCAACCAGCAAGTCGCAGTCCATCACTGGAAATGCCAGGGACTACAGCAGTGGTACCAAGGTAAATGACCAAGATAGAAACAGGTGGCTTGAATCCCAGGAGAAACTGCAACTCAGACTATGACAGTTAAAGCAGGGAGTTTAACTGACATCCTTAACATATTGCCTACATTCTTTACAACCAAACTACCTTAAACATAGCGGAATAAAGGAACTCCAGAGTAGACATTGTGGCTAAAAGGTACCCTCAATAACTCCAATTTTCTTAACTGTTCTCTTGAAAGAAAATTTACCAAATGGAAGAGAAGCAGAATGGGATAGGGAAGTCAACTAACTTGCATTTCAAATCATCTAATGCCATCCCATACCTACCTAATTTGTAGACGCCATTAAACTGAGCACAAATGGGACACCTGTGAGTGCCATCCTGCAGACATATACAGTATGAACACTTAATCTCAGCTCAGAGCAGATGGACTGGATCTGCCACATGCACACATCAAAAAGATCAGCAAGGATATTGACAGAAATATGGCAAACTAAGATGACTAAGATCCCAGCTGAAAGGAAATGAAGTCTGATTTTCAACTGAAAGGATGAGAAGAGGTGGAAATTCTCAACAGAGAAGGATGATAAAGAAAAAAAAAACACCTAATGACTTGCATACCACACAAACTGTTCAAAAATAACACCCTCAGGCTGTTTCCTCCGAATATACCACTTACATAGCAAAAAATAACTAGCAAAATGGTTAAGCAGGACATGATGGGAAAGGCGAGGCTGTGAGGCAACCAGGGAAAGTTTTATCTAGCTAATAGTCCTGACATCTTTGGCATAGGTTCTAAAGGTTGCAGAAGATAAATCTCTTCTTATCAGATCTGCATTCTTTTAAATAAGTGATTAATAGGTTCATACGTGTGTATTAGGCTAATGGCCCTGGAGCCTTTACAAGCCTAGCCCATAGGATTACCATGGCATCGTGCCACCCGACCTTAGTTCCCAGTGCCTCTGTCAAGTAGAGCCACTGGAGTGATCCCCGGGGTGAATTTTCTATTTCCCATCCACTCATCAAAATTTCTCTTGAAGAGGACCAGTGAGGTGCTCTGCTTGACATGTATGGGAAGTCTATTCCCCTAGCATGGGCAGTCTCTAGGTTATGAACCTGTCCCCTCTAGTATGTTCTGTTGAATGTGGTAATGAGGTTGAGGTCTCTGGTGCATGTGGTGTGGAGGGATTGGGATTTCAAGAAAAAAGATTTGTTTTTTAAGCTTGCCCCACTTCTGGCTGCTGCGTTTTCCCCTGCTGGTAGCGTTTGCGCAAGCAACCCTTCTGCCAGTATACACCCCCCAGCTTCAGTCTCCTGCTAAATACTGGAAGCCCAGAGTCAACCCTGAATACTGATACCTGAATTACCTACTCCTGAGACTGGACTGGACTAGACAAAAAGACTTGTCTTCCCCATAGTTCACTGCCTTGAGATACAGGAACTTGTCATTTGAAACAAGCAACCCTTCTGCCAGCATACACCCCCCAGCTTCAGTCTCCTGCTAAATACTGGAAGCCCAGAGTCATCCCTGAATACTGATACCTTAATTACCTACTCCTGAGACTGGACTGGACTAGACAAAAAGACTTGTCTTCCCCATAGTTCACTGCCCTGAGATACAGGAACTTGTCATTTGAAAGTATGTACATATACTCCTATTTGACTTAAACTGTAATATAATCTTGTCATTGTTTAAGTAAGTGTTCCCTGCAGGACTATCAGCAGCCACAGTCTCTCTTATATACCCCCTGCCTGTTAGAATTAATCCTCCTACTTTGTCTCTATACTTACGTTCCCTTTACCCTTGTTAACCTCTCACCTACTACTCTCCCCCCTGCTTGTAAATTACTTATCTTTTTTCTTACCTCTACCACCCCTAGTCTCTCTAAACCCCTTTAAATAGATTGTACTTACCTTACCTGCTTTAACCATTCTATCTAGTCTCTCTAATACCCTTTATGGTAGATCCTACCTACCTTTCCTGAATACCATTTTACCTATTTTTTCCTTCACTTACCTTGCTCCTGGATACTAGCCTTTAAATCCATTCTGCTTTCATCTTACCTCTGTTACTCCTGAACCTATCTCTTTGTCTCTGTATCAGCTCTTAGACAGCTCTCCTTTCACTCTGCTAACTTAATCTCCCAACTCCTAGGTAACCTTACCTTAGATTAAACTCCCTGTTCACTGATTGTTCTCCCTCAAACCCCGTCTGTGTCTGAACCTGCTCCATTCGCCCTGCGGGCTCACTCTGCTCCCCTACCCTACCCTCAATTCCCACCCACCCCGAGTGATCCTAATCTTATACTTCCTACACCACACCCCCTCACTCCTCTAACCAATTAATCACTCCAAACAATTATCTTCACCTAACCACACCCTCCTCTCTACTATCTCTACTTATAGTACTATTTCCCAAATAGCACTACTCCTCCCTCTACCTAAGTCTCTGCTATTCCTACCAGTCCTTATTATCTTATCTCTCTCCACTTCCTTTGTATTTGTAAACGCATGTATATATATATATATATATATATATATATACATATATATATATATATATATATATATATATATATATACATATATATATATCAGTATACTTGTATATTACAATATGCATACTACTGGAAAAGTTATCTTAACCTACTTAATACTCTTAACCATATATTTACCTGTCCTGACCTCAGCCTATCTCCTAACCTATTTTGAAAAGCCCAATCTCACCCTCAACAATCTCCCTCCAAAACAAACAACCACTCTTGATATTTCTCACTCACTTACACATATTAACATAATCTTTACTCCCTGCTATACATCACCTCAATACCATCGATATGCACACATTAAGTATAACAACCTATTAATAAAAAAATGGAAACTTCTAATTAACTACTCACATAACCCAATATCTAAAACACAAAGCCCTACCTTAAAGGATGGGGACATACACCCTAATCCTGGCCCAACCAATACATCTATACGAAATACTCACTGCATGACTTCCCCTAACCTGCCAACCTTAATCAAATTCTCCAACTCTCTACTTATAGCACATCTCAATATCCGCAGTATCAATAACAAAATTGCCCACCTTCATGCTCTCCTTCATATTCACTCCTTCGACATTTTCTGCCTAACAGAAACATGGTTAAAACCTGGAACTAAGGATAATGAAATTATCCCCCCTGGCTATAACATATTGAGACAAGACCGAATAAAATGTAGGGTGGGGGAGTAGCACTCCTCTATAAATGTGGCCTACAGATCTCCTCTATAAATGATAGCCCACCTTTGGTCAGTAAGGCTGAAGTCCTTATCTTCAAACTTCAAATCAATCCTAACAAATCCCTCTATGTGATCTGTATCTACCTACCCCCTGGTAATAACTACACTATAATAGAAGATATTCTTAGCTGGGTGTCCTCAACTTACCCACAAGAAACTATACTAGGTGACTAACACAGACTGGAAAACCTTCAACACTAATAACCCTCCTGCACATATTAATCTCCATGGCTTTATTCAAACTATCAACTCAACTACCAGAATCAAAAAAACAACTAAAAATAAGAGCACCTTAGACTGGATACTTATAAATAAACAACCCCATACTTATAATGTAGGAACCTTACCAGATGATCTAAGCGATCATACTCTAACTTATATAATAAGACAAAGGAATGACATCTCTAACTCCCCTACCTACAGGATTTCACTAACAAAGAAACAGTTTAACCCTGTACTATTCCAAATTGAACTCAATGTATGTGACTGGAAACCTCTAAAAATACTCCCACTAGAGGAGGCTGTCAAATATTTTAACTAAATTTCTTGCAATCCTAGATGTGCATGCACCTAAACGATCTATTAGAATAAAATCCAAACCAGCCCCCTGGCTTACAAAAGAGACTAGACAAAAAATTCTACTTAGAAATAAAGCTTGGGCTAAATGGAGAACTAACAGACCTTCCCCTGAACAACAAACTTTTAGACAGCTAAGAAACATAACTAAAAAAGCCGTACTCTCTGACAAAAAGAACTACTATTGTAAGCTACAACAAACACACCAGAACAATCCTCAAAAATTTTGCACCAACATTAATAGGCTCCTCAACCCTGGTCACTCTAGCACACCAGCCCCTCATGATGCTGATCATAACACCCCAAATCAAATAGCCAACAACTTCAACACCTACTTTACAGAAACTATACAATCCCTAGCTTGCCAGCTTTCAACTAATAACACAAGGATCCCATCTTCCTTAGCTGGATCATTACCAACATTTACATTTCAGCCTATCTCAACCACTTTCATCTATAAAACCTTACTAAAACTTAAGCTTTGCACTCCTTCAGCCGACCAATTGCCTTCTGAATATTTACAAAAAGTAGCCAAAGTTATTGCCTTCCCCATATCCATCCTACTTAACAGAACCATTAATGAAGGAAGTATTCCAGACATCTGGAAAATCTCCCACATCATCCCCCTACATAAAGGAGGTAAATCCTATGATTACTCTAATTATAGACCAATAGCTCTGCTATCACCTCTAGCTAAAATCATGGAAAAGTGCATTCACCACCAGCTACTAGACCACCTAACTAAACATGACATACTGGCTAAGTGCCAGCATGGCTTTAGGCCATTTCATAGCACTACCACTGCTCTACTCTCTTTCACTGACTCCATTTATAAGAATCGTAATAACAACATTCTCTCCTCTGCTCTCTTCATTAACCTTTCAAAGGCTTTTGATAGGGTTAATCATCCACTGCTTATAAATACTCTTGAACTTCTTGCTCTAGATACCCCAGCTATACAATGGTTCAAGTCTTACCTTAACAATAGGCAACAGGCAGTTCTCTGGGAAAACAAACTTTCATCCCACCTGACAGTCACCCTTGGAGTTCCCCAGGGCTCCATTTTAGGACCTCCTCTTTTCTCACTATTCATCAACAACCTTCATATAGCAGTCCCTGAAGCCACCTGTATTCAATATGCCGATGATTCCACACTTATATGTTCTGCCAACTCCACTTCTGATCTACACTCTCTAACTCAAAAAGTATTCAACTCAGTAGAAGACTGGTTCCTGAAACACTGTCTCCTTTTAAACGCCAAAAAAAACCAAGCTTCTACTCTTCACACCTACCAATAGGTCCTCTCCCATAAACTTCTCTATTAAATCTAACAATGGTACCCTCATCTTTCCCGATCCTACTACCAAACTATTAGGAGTTACAATTGACAACAACCTCAACTTCGATAACCATATAAATAACACCATTCAAACAGTGAACAGAAAAATAGGCTCCTTATATCGAATTAAACCCTTCTCAACTCCCATAGCTAGAACCACTATTGCCCACTCTCACTTAGTCTCAACTCTTCTCTATGCTTCTCCCATTTATACTAATCTAAAGAAAAATAATCTTCTCAAACTGTCTAACTCCTATAACAATATTGCCAGATTTGCCACTGGAAATGCATTTCGAACACACCACTGTCTGAACCTAAAGCAGCTAGACTGGCTTGAACTCCCTAACATGCTAACTTATTCCCAACTCACCACTGTTCATAAAATATTTTACAAACCAAATAATACTCCAATACTTGCTAACCTCATTACCCCTTAGAATAATCTAAATACCCTACGCTCTTCTAGCAAACTACGTGCTAGCATAAGTAAGTCCAATAACTTGTCAGGCGACAGCCTATTCTCCAATACTGCTGGGAAACACTGGAACCTTCTACCTACCGATCTAACACTACTACCTTCACTGTCACTCTTTAAGCAAAAACTCAAACGTCACCTAAAATCTCTCTGGTTATGCCCCTGCACTAACCCTGATTAATCTACTACCTATCCTATTTTTATCTTCTTTCTGCCTATGGATATATAATCATACTCTATTTACCCCTCTGTATGCTAAATCTGGTCATTGTAAAAATTATATAACCACAAGCATTTAAGTTAACTACAATGAACTGTAGTGTATCCTCACATATCATACGATTACATGACTGATATGACTTTATACTCACCTTTTTAGTATTGTACTTTTTAATAACCTTCTTCTTTATGTTAAATACTTACTATTTTATGTGTTATATTATTTTATGTGTTATACAATTTATTTAATTTTGTGCTATGCTGGAGCTTTTCTCCCCGGGCCTCTACTGAAAATGGAAATATTTCCAGTTGGACTAGCCCAGTCAACAAATGTAAAATAAATAAAATAAAATAAAATTTCTTTAGATGTAGCATTTCTAACAGAGCTGGGTCAGACATGGCTTTGTAAGTCAAGCAGAGATCGCCTCTAAGTAGACGATATGAGACAGAGAACAGTTGGAGTTTTTTGTGTCTGTCCATATAGGACAAGTGTTTAAGGCCTAGGATCCTCTTTGTGAGGTACTTTTGTGGGCTCTCCAGTTGCTGCAGGTGTCTAGTGAGGTACATGCCAAATGAGGCATTGTACTCAATGATTGGCCTAATGAGGGGAAGAGTAGAGGGAGACAATGACCTCTTTCTTCCTGGATGCAAAACCCTTAATAATGAGATGTGCCACACAGAAGGACTTTCTGACCACAGTGGCAAGGTGGTGGTCAAAAGAGAGGCTGTTGCCAACCTGTGTTCCCAGATCCCTTATAATGCCTTCTGTTTTCAGTGGACTACCATCAATGTGGTAATTCATGGGAACCGGGTTTTTCTCAAAGGGGATTATGACAATTTTTGGCACTGAGCTTAAGGCCATGGTTCTGACACCAGTCACTGGTCTCATTAAGGCCTTTCTGTAGGGATGTTAACATCACTTGGGGAGTTAATAATAGCTCCCAACTTGCAATCATCTGTGAACTTTGTCAGCCGGAGTCCTTTCATGTTGGCCTGGACTTCAGAGAAGTAGATACCAAACAGGAGAGGACCCAGGACCAAACCCTGTGGGACACTCGTGACTGGTCAGCAGTCTTAGAGTCAGCTGTTTTCACACTGTGGGTCCTATCTGTGAGCCAGTTTCCAACCCAGCTACTGATATAGGGGTTAATGCCTAGATTAGTGAGTTTTTCTATTACTCCTAAGTGGGGAATGGTAACAAAGGCCTTGGCCAGATCAAGGTAGGCTGTACGAACCACCTTGCCTTCTTCCACAACTCTGGTGACTGACTCAAAGAAGTCGACCAAGTTGAGCAGGCATGATCTATCCTTCACAAACCAAACTGTGTAGGATCCAGAGTTTGGAGATTCCCTATATCCTTGATGCATTCCACAGCTTTGCATATCAGACTCGTCAGACTAACAGGGCGATAATTCCCAGGGTCTGTAGTCACTCCTCCTTTGTGGAATGTGGAAGAAGACAGCATCACCCTGTGATGCAGGTGACCTGGGATCAACCAGAGGCCTGGGAAGCTGGAGCAGAGGTGTAGCTAGAGTAGGGTGAAGGAGACAGCTATCCCAAGTGCAAGGTGTTTGGCATCTCTTAATTGTGCCCCCTATTTTTCGAAGCACAGTTCAGAATGAATACTGCTTTTGTTGTCAGGACTGAAGCACTTTAGTGCTTCATGAATGGTTTAAATTCTAGAAAATACAGTTTTAAATGTTGAAAGATCAGGACCTTTGTTTCCTGGCTCTTTAGCTTGGAATTGTGGGATACAGAAATGTTACCTGACTTGCTCATGAGGTCTGCAGCATCAGCCAGATTGGGAATAGAAGTTTTTATTTTTTTGAAGGCAGAGGAGCACATAAACAAGACCTGGATTGCAGATCAGGAAAGGACCTTTATTTGTTCCTCAACTTACACCTGAGGGGTGCAAGACTGGGAAATGGCACCAGGTTTAAGATGAGCTAGCTACAACTTTGAGCTAGAGATCCAGCCAGGGTGGTAGGCTTGAGTAGCTGCCACCCAGTTCCCTTATCATTGGGTGATATCACCATGCTGCCCTCTAGCAGATGCAGGACAGCACCATTAGCATCTCACAAGTATGAATGTGTGCACACTGACAGGGAGAGGCTAATGTTAACATGTCATGATGGGGAATTCCCAAAGGTATATTGCATCATTGTGTGCCCATGCTGCAGGGAACAGAAAGGACATAAAAAATCTCCCGATGTTAAAGTAACTGGCACTGATCAGAACACCTCCATCTCCTCTCTCAAGAGTTTAATACCTGCTTTGGCAACTGAAGCTGGCAGCTCTGGCCTGGGGAAAAAGTTGGTCAATGTAGAGTGAGGCACTGGCACTAGCCAACAGGCATCCTATAGCCAAAAAGGCAAAAACAAAGTAACTAATGATGCAGCACATTCAAAAGTTACAATTAATTATTAATATGCATATGTTACAACAGACAGTTATGCCCTTCACAGACTCATCTGTACTATTCATTACATCCATGTGCTTGAAGGTGGGATATTTGGTATCCCTGTACTGACAGAAAATGACGCATCTTATAAAACTGATTTGTACTCAATGGCTTGCCACATTCTGTGCCTGCATATGTTTCCTTCTTCTTTGCGATGTTTTATGTTCAACATCACAGTGTTACCATTCCCACTAAAAGACAGCTACCATGATGTATGAAAGCTGAACCCAGTTTTCTCCTGATTCCTCAAGAGTTTGTCATTTTTTTCAGCACCGTCTAGGCTGTGCTCTTTTCTTCTGTCAGTGCACAAACTTTTCTTAAGCCGGCTGCATGGGCTTCCCTCCCTTACTAAACGTCAGGCACCCAACCCGGCCACCTCAGGTTTGGAAAATGCAGCTTACAAGTACAGTGCGTAACATCTGGCAAGTTGCATACCACAAAAGGCTTACAGTACTCAATTTGAGCAACATGAAACAAAGTTCAGATTTTGTTTTGCTTTAAGAATTTTGTTTTTTTTTTTTTCCTTTTGCCAACAAACAGTTATACAGTTGATCACAAGATGATGGTTACAACTGTGTAAGGTCTGGCTAAAAAGAGAGAAACGTCTACAATATAACAAGTGCCCACAGTTTTCTGTGATTGCAGTTATCACCAAACAAATACAGTACCTTGGTAAACAAGATGTTGGTGGCAAGCCTCTCACTACTGTTAACTTTTGAGCCTACTCATAATGAGTAACTTATAATAGCCAGTGAAATATACCTGTACTCAGATACATGCATAATTAAGTCTACTTTCAGAGCAGCAGCCTAAGTTCATTGTTAATCAAACTAAATTTTTGTCTGCAGCTGGTCTGGAGTAATGATGTCATGCTGGCCAAGACTAGATTACAGGAAGTATTCTTTTTCTCCACCCAGACTGGTGCCTCAAAGGATTTCATAACAGCATAAGTAATCCTGGCCCTGGTTACAGAATTTATACAATCCAAGGAAGTATTACTTCATCAGATTAAAAACAGAGAAACTTTTCGCCTGTTCCTTTTCTTCCTTAAACTAATGGAATTAACACAATATCTGTCTAACACACAGCACAGCTTGCAATATTATCTCAATGACCAGCTGCAACAGCCTGAGTAAAGATATTTACTGTTGAGTTCTGACTTTAAATGAAGGCATCCCTGCTATCCAAGGAAGCTCCTGAAACCCACTTTGAATTTCTCCTGCGAATGTACTTTAAATGCCACATTTCTGATTCTATCAACAGGCGCATTGTCAAAAGCAGCAACTGCACACAACAATCAGTCTCTGTTTTAAATGACACAAAGGGGTCACAACATAGCTGCCCCTCTCACACTGCACTGCTACGTCAAGGCATTTCTGTGCATTATAGATGAAAAACAAACAGCAGCAGAGAATGTTAAAGGCACACAGACAAACTTATTTTGTCTTATTTTCATCACCTTGAAGTCATGGAAGCATGGGTCTTGTTTCTGCATACACTATATATCTGTCCAAGAAAACTTAGATGATGCATTAATAGGCTTTCTGGTTGTGCGTGCGTCTCTCTGTATATATGAGTCAGAGGCAGGAAAATAGGAAAATTGCCATTTCCTATGCCTAGTGACACACACATATTTATATATATATATATATATATATATATATATATATACACACACACACACACACATATGCAATTATACATTCTTATTTTTAATTGATGTATACAACTTTTCTATTTTTAAGAGGCATCAGTCATATAAATTAACCAAAGTATTCTGATTTTCATTTAAAGTATATGCCCCTTGCCGAAGTTTTTACTTACCTGGGCAATGAGAAGTGTTCATGAGTCTAATCTATTTCCCAGGAGGCGTGCTTAGGGCAGGGATATGACCTGCAATGACTCTCCCTGGTTTCAACGAATAATTTGCAGTCTCCTTAATCCAGACAGGTTCACGGAGTCTAATGCTAAACTTACGGCCTACTGTCCCTCAAGTACCTTCATTGTTGTAATTTGTACTCCCACATAAGTTTCAAAGAGTATACTTAATAATTAACAAATTACTTCTTGTAACTGTAAATGAAGGCTTATTCCATAATGGTAAAAGTTGTGGTGTAACTTGCATGTTGCATTTTTTTCTATAACTGATATTTACTTTTAATATTATGTTCTTTTATTTGGCATTAGCACCCAACAATGCATTCAGAGCAAAAACTTTAAACTCGAGCTGGATCAAACATTACAAGCAGCAATGCCTCTACACGTATGGCAAGTGCAAAGGCCCCAAACTTAAAACAGCGAACCTCCAAAAAACAGCCAGCACTAGTGTGAGAGGAAAAAGACTTTAATAAAGTCAAACCACAGTCCACAGACCAGTTTTGGCCCAAAAGCCTTTATCAATGTATAACAAAAACTGTAGTTAGAGATCCCATATCAAGGACAGACAAGGCAGAGGTCATCCCTAAGGAATGCAGAGATGCTGTGGCTTTGTTACCTAACAGTCTGTCCTATGGATGTGGGAACAGTGTTTTCATGTGGCGCTAATCTAGGAAGATTGCATTGCATAACACCACTCCTCAATCACAAAGCTTGCAGTGCCATCAGATGGAGGTCACATGCACACTCACCCCTCTTACATTGATCTGCTGCAGGAAATGGGTGTATGAACACAGGGCTAGTGTGCAGTGCTTTAATCTTACTCAGGGAACATCAAGTTGTGGTGTTATTAACCTCCCATTCTGTAGTGCAAACAGATAAGGCCCTGACTGCACCCCAGAAAACCAGAGTTTGAGCAGAGGCTCATGTGCTGGGAATGCTGGGCAGGGAGGATTAGAAATGACTGACACACTGGTAGGTGGCTGGCAACAACTGCAATCACGAACGAGGCATGCATAACAGACAAAGGCTATTATGGGAGGATGTGAGCTTAGCAAGACATTGAAAGCCCATGGTGATGACATGGGTGCTCATGTCAGGCACCAAGGGTGGGGGTTAGGGAATAAAGAAAAAAAAATGCCCCTATATCCAATGCTTTTAATGAGAGAGGGCTGCAAACAGGAACTGGCACCGAGTAGTTCTCAGTCCTGGGGACAATTAAGATTAGTCCTGAAACACAGTTGTCCCCAGTTTGGGAAGACAGACCTTTAGGCCACTGACATGATGATGCCTTCCAATGGCAGCTGGACAGATAAATCAGCATTGGCACAAACCCCTCCATGGTTATCTGGATGGCATCTCTCATTCAGGTTCAGTTAGGGCACCCTGCCTCAGAGAAAGAAGAGCTCAAAATCTGTGGGTGAAAGGCTTGATGGTAGACAGACATTGGATGGGGAAAATGTCTAGAGAAAAAAAAAAAAAGAAAGAAAAGTTGTGATACTACCCGCATTCTCCTCCTGAAGAAAAACAACAGCCTCTCATACACTTCATCTTCCCCTTCCTGGATGATCTTTGATCGCCCAGCTCACTATTTGCACCCAGGTTGCTGGTGGCATAGATACTGCGACACTAAGCTAGCAAGATCATTCCACAAACACAGCATTCTAATTAACAGCATCATACAAAAATCTGCAGTATGGACTTTCTTTCATTATTTGACTTGTTAAATGAAAATAAAGAGAGAAATAAATTTACCTCTTTGACAAATAGGCTCTGTGCCACATCTTCAGCATTTGTGGGAACTGTGGAGTAAGCAGTTCGACCCTGGCGCTTCACTATTTCAGTCTGACAAACAAGCAAAAAAAAAAGTATAAATATTAGCTGCAAAAATCCATGCTTATTTATAGCTGCAAAAATCCATGCTTATTTAAATAATCACATATGAAACCAAATGTAACAAACTAATTGTAGACTTGTCCTATATCATAACACTGCCCTCCCCCCCAAAGTCTTCCTAGCATTAATGTAAATGATTTTTCTTCCAGCAGCAGATATGTAAAATGTTATTCTGCCACAATTTGGAGAAAAAGCACAGATGAAATGCATCAGATACAAAGAGAAATTCATTTCTTCCCATTATTTCAAATGCGTAAACTGTGTTTCAGTAATATGGTAAAGAGAGAGAGTGTATTTAGGTACTTAGCCAACATTCAGCTACTGTGAACTCTGAACCCATGACCTTATTTTCAAGCCAGTATTTTAAACACACCAGATTACCTACTAATAGAGAAACCAATGGTAAATACCACAAAATGCCATGGATTTTGACTTCTTATGCTATCTGCAAATCACAGCCTCAGTTCACAGCTAAGATTTTGACAATGGTACCAGTCACAGGGTTCAGCAAGTGAACGTTGTGATTATCATGAGCTAAAACTGTCCAAGCTTGGCATACAAGTACGCCTCCACATCCTACAAAATCCCAAATGTATGTCACTTGCGTGGTCACAGTAATAAGAAACAGGATGGCAGCTGTACAATGAGAAGCTCTAAAACATGCATTCTAGCTGTTGCTGTTAAAGCAATGATCATTAAGACAACCATAGTAATGCAGGATAAATTCCAAAGGGTTCAGCTTAGTTCTGACAATAGATTTTTTTCTTTTAATGTTAAGCTACCCTATTATCCGATATAAAAAAATAGAACAGCTGTGTACTTACAGGTCCCCATCAAAATAAAAATGAAGACAAGCTAGTTACAATCATGTTGTCCAGGTGGATTTACAAATGTATATGGAACAAAAATGAGCAGAGTGCTGTGTTCTGCATAAACAATAGCACTGAACTTAGTGACCTCACACAAAATACTGTTGTTGTTGTGTCTTTCCGCTTTTTCCAGTTAGGAGTCGCCACAGCGGAACTCCGGTCCGCTAATGATTGGTAGTTGATTTTTACGTGCCAAGTTACCAGCCCTGATGCACAACCTTCAACGAAGACACGCCAATTCACGCATGTCACTGTATTCTTAACATTTCCCTATGAAGTTCGTTACCACAGTGCAATTAATTAAGGTGCTACTGTTAATATTTCTAATTAGCACACCCCTAAGCAATTACTGCCTCCCAGTAACCATTTTCACCCCAGAGCTTGTTTATGTATAAAGCAATAGCAACCTTGATGTTTCCCTTTCACAAAACATACCATCCATCTTTCTTTGTGCACTCATACACTTACACCTTGCATATCAGGAA
The DNA here is from genome assembly GCF_019279795.1 of Protopterus annectens. Classification (NCBI taxonomy): domain Eukaryota; kingdom Metazoa; phylum Chordata; order Ceratodontiformes; family Protopteridae; genus Protopterus; species Protopterus annectens. Next base: position 1,462,724,314 of record NC_056735.1, read on the forward strand.
CTCACCCAGTTTATTCTGTCATACAATATCAATGGTTTTGACTATACCAGTACATTCATTTAGCTTATGCTCTTGCTATTGGTTTGGGCTATTCTATGGTCCTCCTAACACAATGTAGTTGCTTCCCAAAGATCAGTTTTCCACCTCAATCCCAGTCACAGGGAGCGCTTTGCACTGAAACTCACTGCCTGCTGTTCCCAGTAGAGATGTAATGGCAACTCGTAACTGTCAGTAACCTAATCTGTCTTTAAATATGGCAAAGCATGACAAAATTCTGTTAAAGCTCCAGGCTGGCTGTTTATCCAGCTGCCTTTATCCTGCAACACATAACTATGATGCATGAGAAAACTGCTATCAAGATGAATGCTTATCAAGTATTCTTCACAGATCCCATTTAGCTGCCATAAACATTTTCCAAATCATATGCCTGATAAAACACAGTGGAGCCCACTTCCTTACCACCTTCTGTCCACATATCTTTTCCTTATAAGCTATAAAGTTATATTTTCCCAGCTGCAGCTTAGAGATGATTTGCCCATGACAATAACACTTTGTGAATTAAGCATCATATTAATGGAGTGCTAGTGTGCCTCTAGGCCACCTTAGAGGGATATCACTCTGCACAGGAAGAGTTCCCTCCTAAGCCTAAACAAGAAAATCACAAATCTTGTAGTCTTCTAAAGCAAATTACAAAACTAAAACCACTTCCCTAGCCCAGGATAATAATAAGGTATTCTTTAACTACATCCGAAGTCTAAAAGGGAATGCCCAGCTATGTGCCAAACTGGTTGTAGATGGGATCACTCATATTGCACGGGAAGATATCACCAACCTGTTACCTGACAGATTCAGTGCACACTTCACCTCCCTAAAAAATCACACCTGACACCAGCCCTTTGCCTAGCATCTCTAGAGAACAGGTCATCTCTGTGCTTGCCAAGGCCAAAAACACAGCGTCACTGGGACCAAATAATATTCCAGGTTGATTACTAAACAATCTAAAACAAGACCTAGTGGACCTACTTGGGGTCCTCCTTAATCATATATTGAGAACTGGCTATGTTCCTGCAGAATGGAGAACAGTAACAGTAATACCCCTGCACAAAGGGGAGCCATCAACTGACCCTGGGAACTACAGACCCATAACCAGCATCATCTGCAAGGCCATAAAAAGAATTACCATGGATCTTATAAACAAGGATATAGGCAACCTACAAATGCTGGACCCAAACCAATTTGGCTTTGTTAAGGGGTAGAGCATGCTTATTAAACATTGCAGACATCTTTGAGAATGTCACTAAAGCCATGGATGAAGGTAATGCACGCAGCCTATCTCGACCTTGCCAAGGCTTTTGACACAATTCCCAACTCTAGCATCTTTGAGAAACTCTCCCAGACAGGGATTAACTCTTGTTACTAGATGGGTAGCCAATTGGCTCACAAACAGAATACACACTTTCAAAATTGGTGACTCCAACTCCACTAGTAGACCCCATTAAAAGTGAAGTAACAAGGGGGTCTGTGCTGGACCCCTTACTGTTTTGGCATCTATTTCTCAGAAGTCCAGGCCAAAGTAGACCGCCTTTGGCTCACCAAGTTCGCTGATGATTGCAAACTGGGAGCAAGCATTGAGTCCTCCAGTGATGTCAACATATTATAAGAAGGGATAACACAAACAAATGATTAGTGCCAAAGGCATGGTCTAAAACTAAATGGAAAAAAATGCATTATTATTCCAAAGGTTGATAGCAATCTGAACTTTAACCACCATGTTTCCACAGTGGTAAGGAAAGCCTTCTACATAGCTTATAAGTAAGGGCATAGCATCCAGGTCAAAGGATGCTATAACTCTGCTGTACTTGACCCTCATCAAACCATGAATAGAGCATAATCCATCATTTTGCATGTACCTCACCAGACACCTGCATCAGCTAGAGACATCAGTGGTTTCTCACTAAGAAAATACAAGAACTCCAAACCATGGCCTACATGGACTCACTGAAAGCCCCGTCACTTTACTCTGTACCTTGTAGACTGCTGAGAGGTGATTTGCGCTTGTCCTGTACGGCAGTCTCCAACCCTATCCTAATAGAAATGTTACACTTCCGCAAGTCAAATGGCACAAGAGTCATTCACTCTAGGGAATTCAACCCAGCTTGTGACATTAACAGAATATGCTAGAGAGACAGCTTCTCTGGAATAGACTTTCTATTAATGTAAAACAGAGCTCGTCCCTGACTCTATTCAAACTCAACCTAGATAACTGGATGGGATACTGCAAATTCACCCCTGGGGTGGCACGCATGTCCCTCATGGGCAGGGGTAGCCAGTGCTTATCACAGACCCACTCTGTTCATAAATTCATTCTGCGAACCACCCAAAAACAAAAAAATGTGGATACTTGGCATTAATATGGCTACGGTTGTAAAGGCTCTAGGGCCACTAGCCTAGTAAACTCTTATGAACCTATGTTGCGAGACTGTAACTATATTTACTATCACATTCACCAGTCATACAAATTCCTCTTTCTGGAAGACGCAACCTATTCACTTATACTTTAATGTAGTCAAGTTTGCTGTTTATGACTGTATGTCATTGTTTTGTTTGACTTTTCGTCTTTATAACTGGACTTCTTACCTGTTCTGCACTACTCTACTGGTTGCTTAGTCAACACCTTTTACTGTTCTGCCATATTCTGTAATTTGTTTTCTCACAGACGGTACTGTCTGTTGTATGGGAACATGGCTGTAAAAGGTTAACCATGTATGGGTAAACTAATAAATAAAAAAGTGCCCATTATGGTATCAAATTAGAAAGTCCTACAACAGATCTGTTAAATATACACAATATAAATACTAATGCATAGTACTAGATACACCAAAAGCAAAACATGAAGTAACATCATAGCATACCTCTCAACCTCTTAGAGCAAGAAATCTGGACAAAGACATAAATAATGGGGGGCAGAGAACCAAAAATAGGAAAAAAAATTAAATATAGCTCTTACAAACTTAAAAAGTTAATAGAATAGCAGGTTTTGCATTAGCATGACTTTTCTGAAGGGTATAAAGTCTGAAACTCAAATGTCTGTCATTATTTTCAGACCTCAAGCTTCAAAGGTTTGGCGAGGATTTGAGAGATGTATATCATAGAAAACACAGGTTTGCCAGATGCTAAACATTACTTAAAATGGCACCTACATAACTGCATCAGTTTAAAGACATCTGGTAAAGGCCAGAGAAAGTGTAGCAGCAAGGCCTTACATGTGGGGATGTTAGCATATGAAACATTCTGACCAGACGACCACCCATTTATCCATCCTACCTGTCAAACTATACAGCCAGCAAGACAGCAACTGCAATACAAAAACACATGTCATCCATGGATTCAGAGAGATCTTCAATTTCTCTAAAGGTTAACAGCCTACTAGTAAGAATTCCATGGCCTGGCCACTTTCTTAAAACTAACTTACTAGGTTGGAATTAATGAAAATATTAACACACAGACACATATGTATACTGCATGAAAATAATAATAGAAAGGTTGTGGGGGGGGCTAATTTACTACTATCAGTGTCAAATCCTCATTCAGGGTGGCCAAGGTGGTGCAGCGGTTAGCGTGGTTGCCTCACAGTAAGAGGTTCTCCAGTTAGATTCTCGGCTGGGGTGCCTTCTGTGCGGAGTCTGCATGTCCTCCCTGTGGTCGCGTGGGTTTCCTCCGGGTGCTCCGGTTTCCTCCCACATCCCAAAGACATGCTGCAGGTGGATTGGACACTCTAAATTGGCCCTAGGCATGAGTGTGTGCCTTCTGTGGAAGGTTGGGCGCTGGGCTGGCAACTCGACACCGTAAAACTCCACTGCCAATCATGAGCGGACAGGTGATCTGCTGTGGCGACCCCTAACCGGAAAAAGCCGAAAGAAGAAGAAGTGTCAAATCCTCGTTCATCTGTCAATCTTTATTTATCATTACTTTCTTCCCCTTTTCCTCCCCTTTTACAGGTTTATAATGGATTCCCTCATGCATGTCCTTCATTTTCATTTGTTAGTGTTGCCAACTTTGCTTCAATGATGGCGAACACATAAAGCTTTATCAACAACTCAGACAACTAGTTAAAGTCACACGCCCACAATGAAGTGGTTATGTTAACATTACCAGCACTGAAAGTGGTCACAAACTACTTATCTTACTTCATTACGACTTCTAAAACTTCTACTTATGTACACGTATGTTTTGATGGCTGGATTGTTCACCTGGGTTAAGGTCTATTTTTAGTGGTGACCCAAGGGGAAAAGCTCTACAATTGTAACTGTGAACATAAATAATATTTTTTTCATCTTTTTTTGACTGGATCAGTCCCAGTGGGCTATTTTCAGGTGGACACCAGAGGTGGTATTTATGCTACTAGGTGAAATCTTGCCAGAGCATTGAGGAACTTCCCTAAATTTTCAATAGGTGCTGTAATATCTTCAACATTCTCCAGAACTACCACCAACACAAGTAAATGGGACCTCTGTTTAATGTCTCATCCAAAGGACCATATACTCAGGAATGCAGGTATTACGCAATATAAATCTCAGAGTACAAACTCACACAAGTTCAATGGTTACATAATGTACATACCTGCTTTTGTACAGGTTCATAGGTAAATACTAGGCTAGCTGCCCTTGCTGGCCATTTTAAGCATTCCCAATTTCTCTTTTTGTACTCAAATGAACCTGTTCTATTTGGTTACATACTGGCTTTTATTCCTTGGTGTACCCTAATGAGAATATACCACAGATAATCTAAGGGGACACATGCATGGGATAAAGCATTTACGAACTGCCTCTGGTCATTAGTAAAGGGGAAGTCCTGGAGTAAATTTTCAGTTTCCTAGCTACAGATCCAAGTTGTGCTTGAATATGGACAGGAATTAACTTTTTGTATGTAGATAGGAAATGTATTTCAGAACAGTGGTATCCTCTGCAAGATATAACTGTCCCTCTAAACCGTTCTGCTAATGTTGCAGAAGACATTTATATCCCTAGACCGAGTACCTCTGATGCTATCTAACTTGTTGCAGTAAACCCATCAGTACTGGATAAGATGATGTCTTATATGCCAGACACAGGTCACCCTCATAGCAATCTGTAGGATACAGAGTAAAGTGACAAGGCTTTGAGTCAGTCCACATAAGACATGTTGTTTGGGCCTTGTATCCTTTTGCTAAGGTATCTCTGTGGGTGTTCCAGTTGTTGCATATGTCTGGACAGACACATGCCAAAGGGGGCACTACATTCAATGACTGGCCTGATGAGGGATGAGTAAAGGGGGACAAGGACATCCCTAGATATAGATACAATTCCTTTGTTTATAAGCTGTGCAATACAGACAAACTTGCTTACAACAATGGACACAGTCAAAAGTTAGGTCACTGTTCACATAAATTTCCAAATCCCAAACAACTGGGTCAACTCTCAGGGGAGTAGTGTTACTTTGGTAGTTCCCTGGGATAGATAACTTCCCAAAGGATACAATAATGCATTTTTTGCATTAAGTTTTTAAGACCTTGATTTTATATTTGGGACAAACCTTCCTGCAGGATGGCAAAGTCATTTGAGGATTCAATGACTTTTCCAAGCTTGCAGTCATCTGCACACTGAATCAGCCAGAGGGGCTTTTGGTATTTACTTTTAGTTCAGAAAAACAGATGTCAAATATGATACCCTGGGGGACTCCACTGGTGATTCATCTTCTTGTGGAGGTAGCATTCCATAATTTGATTTCCTTTGTCTCATCTGTGAGCTTGATGGCAATCCAGTGAGTGGCATAGGGGTTTATTCCTAATTTATTTAGCTTTTCTACTATGCCAGAGTAGAAAATTGTGTCAAAAGCTTTTGTCACATCAAGGTATGTGGTGTGCACTGTTTTGCCTTCATCCATTGCTTTGGTAACCTTTAAAAAAAATCCACCAGGTTGAGTAAGCATGACCTGCCCTTGAAAATTCAAGAGATAAGTCCAGTGTTTGGAGGTTCCCTGTATCCTGATTAATTAATTCTATAATAAGTTTTTCCATGACTTTGCATACAAGGTTGGTTAGACTTTTGCATCTGTGGAAAGTCCTCCATTATGCAGGGGAATGACTGTAGCCGTTTTCCATTCACTTGGTGAGGCTGAGCAGTGTTGTTAGGGGTGTGGCTAAAATGTGCTTCACATTATTTAAGATACATCCAGGGATACTGCCAGGACCCACTGATGCAGTATTATTAGCTTTTGACACCACTTTTAGGACTTGGCCTTGTGTGATAGCTGGAAGCAAGCCAGTTTCAGGTATATCTTGAAGGACAGATGGAGAGGAGACAGGGGCACAATTAGAGCTACATTTATCGGCCAGTAGGTTCACTATTTCTCAGCCTCAGTGTAAGAAACATCATTCACAATCAGCTCAGTGCATCACTACATTACACTTTTGATATTACAAATATAACTAAAAAAAATGCCTTGGAATTTTCTTTGGCTTGAGTAGATAATTTAGTCTCAAACGTGGCTTTAGTGGACTTTATTAAGCTCCTGAGTTGTTTAATTTCAGTGACAAGGGCTCTATCATCCTGGGGTGTTCTTACTTTTGTTCAAATTCCTTTTATTTTTAAGCTTGTTGATATTATGGTTCCACCATAAGTGTTTTTTCCCAAGGGTTTATCCTACACTTGTTCCTTAAGGGAAAAGCTGCAAATCTGCAGCTGTTTACCTGCTGATATCGTGTAGTGGTGTATGTTTGCATATTCAGTACAGCTAAAGTTTGCTGGGGATTTGAAGCTTGCCAATGTATCATTTAGGAGTAGGTATTTTTCTTAAAGAACTTTCTAAAGAAACCTCGGGCAGAAGATATCAATCTGAGGTTTCATTGTCAATGTGGATGCCACAACAAAGTAGCACAATGTTTACAGGCAAGAGCTAGCAAAATAAAGAAGAGCTATGAAATAAAATCTGAGATAGAAAACTCAGGTCTTGGGCACTACATTGCTAGATGAAGTCATGGCAAGTCAAAGTAGTGTCTATAGAAATGGTATAGTCAAATTACTGGACAGAATAGACAATATTCTCAGATAACAGACAATGAATAAGACACTACTGCTGCCCAGCTCACAGAAGTATGCTAAGATAATGGGAATATCAGAGGGAAAATTAAATTAGCAGTTTCATTTGAACAGATTAAAAAGGAAACTGCTTTTAAAGGAAGTATTGGGGACAATGTGCCTTTGGAGGTGAGTTGATTCCAGATTTAAGTAACAGTTTCTAAACGCAACTCAGCATCACCCTAAATGCTTCTGTTCTGTCTTAATAGGCTTGTTGTAAGACTGAACACTGAACAATGAACAAGTAGAGAGCAGGTGTCAAGAAAATTATGACTAGCTGCTCCAGTGCATAGAAGGATAAAGCACTGACTATGGTTCAGCTGACCCGGGTTCGATAAGCTGCTTGAGTGACTGCCAGACCGGCAGGGAGGGATGGGTGATACCATCCCTGGGGGAGGGTAGTCCTGTGGGCATCCCTGGTGACGCTCCCCAAAAGAAGGTGGGGATGTCACTATCAAGGAGCATGTCAAAGAGGGAATAGGGTGGGGATATAACTAAGTTACTGCAGAAGTGGGGGGTGCTACATGTCCCCATTGCATGCCCGCACACAGATTATACCTCATAAACCATGATAAGGTGGGGGGGACACAAGTATATCAAAAAGCAAATGCCCAAAGCAAATGCCCCACCATGGATGTTGAACGCCAGATCCCAAGGATACCCCTAGGTTCAGCCCCTGCCCAAAGCCTTAACAGATGAGGCCAGGGGGGTAGGAGAAGGCTGGTAGACCTGGCAATGGATGTGGGGTACTGGGTAGGGAGCCACAGAATGAAGCAGAGGGGAGAACAAAAGCCACCACCCTCAAATCAAAGAAGTTATGTACTTACCATAACTATCCATGTGGGATGTGGGGTACTGGGTAGGGAGCCACAGAATGAAGCAGAGGGGAGAACAAAAGCCACCACCCCCAAAACAAAGAAGTTATGTACTTACCATAACTATCCATGTGAGTTGTTCATCTCGCCTTCATTCTTACTGATGGGTTCGTAGGCGATCCCTCGGCTCTGAGTCGGCCTATTGCAAAGCTCGAGGTCTTCAAATAGCTCGAGGCCAATTCCCTATCCCATGATGCACCTAGAGTTACCTCAGATCTTGTTTGCTGCATGTAACAATACCACATGTCATTCTATCACTCCCAAGAGAAGGTATAGAAGGGATGAGTAACCAGGATGGCTCCAGCATCTTGGTCATCTAAAAGCCCAGGAGGGGTTAGGAAGGAGGGATGTAAGAATGAAGGCAAGATGAACAACTCACATGGAATGTTATGGTAAGTACATAACTTCCTTATGTGAAGTTGTTCTATCTCACCATTCATTCTTACTGATGGGTAGCGTCCCAAGCACCATCAATCTCGGGTGGCTCACGGGAGTATATTTTTCAGGACAGTGGACCCAAAGAAGGCTCTGTCCCTGGAGGCCCTGCCAACCTTGTAATGAGTGATACAGGTATGAGGTTTTGACCAAGTGGTCGCTGCACAAATGTTATCAATAGTTTGACAGAAAAGGCAGAAGATGTAGAAACTGCTCTGGTTGAGTGAGCTTTAATCTTATGCTGTAGGGGCATATTGGAAGCTGAATAAACAAAGGTGATACAATCGGACAACCATTTAGACAAAGTTGTTTTAGCCACTGGCTTACCTCTCCTGGAGTCTGAAAAGGAAACAAAAAGCTGATCCGATTTCCTGAAATCTTTTGTACTATCCAGATAAAATCTGAGCTGTCTGTGAACATCAAGTTCATGCAGCAGGTATTCAAGATTGTTGGAGTGATTGGGGAAGAAAACTGGCAAATCAATAATTTGGTTAAGATTAGTTTCAGTGCTAACTTTAGGCAAAAAGGAGGGATTTGTTCTAAGTGAGAGACTGTCAGCATGGAAAATCAAGTAAGGAGGATTAATGGATAACACTTGAAGCTCTGACACTCTGCGGGCGGAAGTAATAGCCACTAAAAAGATAGTTTTCCATGACAAAAATTTGAGATCACATGAGGAAGTTGGTTCAAATGGAGGAAGAATGATGCGGGAAAGCATAAAATTTAGATTCCATGGGGAATAGGGAGATTTCACAAGTGGTCGTAGATGAAAAGTCCCTTTGAGAAAAGCTTTGGATAATTTGTGTGACGACATGTTCAAACTTTCGAATTCAAGATGAAAGTTAGAAATGGCAGCAAGTTGAACACGGACTGTGGCTGCTGCAGTTTCTTTATTGAAGATCATAGTCAAGAACTCTAGTATACAGGACATAGGGCTTGGTAAGGATCAGTATTATTATTAGAGGCCCATATAGAAAAATGTTTCCATTTGCTAAGGTATAGCTTTCTCGTAGAGAATTAATGAGAGGATAAGAGTATTTGCTTGGTCTCATTGGAAAGGTTGTGGAATCTGGCTATGATGGGAATTGGAGCAGCCAAGCTGTCAGCTTCAGGGACTGCAGAGAGGGATGAAGTTCCCCTGACGTGTGTCAGATGTTCCGGAACTGGGTCCAGAATCCAAGGGTCCTCCAAAAGATGAAGTCAAAGGAATGGGAACCAAATCTGACAAGGCCAATGAGGGGCTATAAGAATGATAGTCCTTCCCAGAGATTTTGCTTTCTGTAGAACCTTGGGTATCAATGGGATTGGTGGAAAAGCATAGAGGAGACCCGGAAGCCAATTGTGAATGACTGCATCCATTAGGGCTTCTCCCAGAGGGGGAATCAGGGCAAAGTGGCTTCTGCATTTCGTGTTCATGTGACTAGCAAAAAGGTCGCAACAAGGCTGGCCCCACCTGCAGAATATCCTGTCTGCTATTTCTTTTTTGAGGGACCACTAGTGGGGCAACAAAATGGCTCTGCTCAGCTTGTCTGCTATCATGTTGGATTTCCCCGGGATGTGCGTTGTTAACAGAAAGCACTGGGTGGAAATCGACCACTGCCATACTCTTAGGGCCTAGTGACAAAGGGAGTATGACCTGGTTTCTCCCTCGTTTGTTCAAGTACCAGACCACTGACATGTCTGTCTGAATTGCAATCATACCCAGAGGAAGAGAGTCCTGGAAGTAGTGCAATGCCAGAAGTACTGCTCATCTCTAAGACACTGATATGCAGATGTGTCTCTTGATCGGTCCATGTGCCTTGGGCTGTTCTTCGCTGAAAATGCTCCCCCTCCCTATCAGGGAAGCATCTGTGGTCACTGTGGCCGCTGGTCAGGGTGCATATGACCCAGCGGTATGTCCAGAATTGCTGCTGCCATCATACCTAACAATTTTAGAACTTCTGATACTGGAGCCTTGTTTTTGCACATCAGAATGTGGACCTGCTGACGATGTTCATAGGTTCATACTAGGCTATCTGCCCAAGGGCATTTTTAATAAGACTTTTTCTACTGGAAGTCTTAGCGTGGTGGTGGTGGTGTCCAGTTCTGCTCCAATAAAGACGATATGCTGCGATGGCAACAAGGCAGATTTTTCTGAGTTTATTGTAATGCCCAGTTGGCTGCAGAGTGACAGAGTGGATTCCCTGGCTTGAATAAGTTGATGCCTGGTGGTGGCAGTGAGGAGCCAATCATCTAGGTAAGGAAACACTTGGAATCCTAAACATCTCAGGTGAGCCGTGACAACTGCCATGCATTTGGTGAACACCCCAGGGGCTGTAGTTAGATCAAAGGGCAGGGCTCAAAACTGGTAATAATTGGCTCCCATCCAGAAGCGCAGATGATCCCTGGATGTCCCGGCCATTTTTATGTGGTAGTACAACTGCGGTGGTGGTGCTGCGGTAGCACTGTTGCCTCACAGTTAGACGTTGCCCGTTTGATTCTCAGTTCGAGCAACTTCTGTGTAGCGACATGCGTGAATGGGCGTTCCTTCGTTGAAGGTTGTGCATTAGACCCAGCAAGCCAGTACGTAAAAATCTACTGCCAATCATTAGTGGACCGGAGTTCCGCTGTGGCAACCCCTAACAGGGAAAAGCGGAAAGACACAAACAAACACATCCTGGAGATCTATCGAGCACATCCAATTGTCTTTCTCTAAGAATGGAAGTATCGACTGAAGCGTGACCATCCAAAACTTCTCTTTCTTTACAGACTTGTTTAGCCTGGTGAGGTCCAATATAGGTCTCCAGTCCCCTGTCTTTTTCAGAACTAAAAGGAATCTTGAGTAAATTCCAGATCCTGTCTGCACTGTTTGGATGACTCTTTTTCTTAGCAACGTTTGGACCTCTACTGTTGCTTGTTCCCTGTAACTGGGTGGAACGTCCGGGATTTTTCTTGTCGGTGGGGGGGGGGTGAAGTATCCTCTGGAAATGATACTTTGTACCCAGCTGTCATTTGTTATTTTGAGCCAGGCGTCTGGGTATAAAGATAAGCAACCCCCGACTGCCTCCAGAGCAGGACAGTCAGGTCTCCTTTCAGGAGCGCTGGTAGGGCTTCCCAAAGAAGTGATCTCTGTCACCCTGGTTTTGTGGTCCCCCTCTGCTGCTAGGGCGGCGTCTTCCATTATTACCCCCTCCTCTGGCCCTGGAGGGGGGTTCACCACGTGTGTCCTGAAAGACTCCTTGGGCTTTTCAGAACCACATTTTGCCTCCCCTTTGACCCTTGAGATAGGGACAGTTAAGAGTGGAAAAACAGACTCTGACGCCAGACAGAGTCTTTCCTTCCTGCTCACACCTGGTCAAAGTTTCCATAACTTTGGGCCCGAAAAGAGACGAGCCATTAAAAGGGGTATTCACAAAGGATAACTTGAAGGGCTCCGCGAAGGAACACAAGCGCATCCAGGAGTGTCACCTAAGAGCAACTCCTGCACCCACTCCCCTGCTCGTTCCATCAGCTGCATAAGAAATGAGGCGCATGGATGAGTTAACAATGGAACTGAGGATAGCAAGCTGGGAGGCAACTTTGTCTGCAGCTCCTGCAGCTACTGTACCCTGAAGAGCATCTCCCAGCTCCTTGTTTTTTTTCTAATGGAATTTTGGCACTAATGGACCCTGTTCACCCATTCAGACTTATTAGGGACAGAGGGCTGGGTGTCCTGTTCCGTGAAGTCTGTTAAAAACACATCGTCTAGAGTTCTTAAATCTGTGGGAACTGGCAAATGGCACAGATGTAGGGGCATCCAGACCCAGTAAACCAAAACATCTGCGTGTATGTTTGGTTCTTCTTTGACTTCCTATAGGAAGTGTTCTCTTCTACTACAAAGAATGTCTCCAAATGAGACATCCTTTGTAGGTGAAGCAGTGGACATGGTGTTACCTGTGTCTGCAGCACATGTAAGGGGGAATAACAAGGACAGGAATCTATTTCTTCCACCTCACTCTTTCTCATGGTAAAAGGGACTCCAGACACTAGGGGTTGACTTGCACTTCACTACAGATTCTACAAAATCTGAAGTAGTACATCAGCCAAGTAGATCCAATCATGTGGAACAGTTTTGAAGAGAAGTGGGAAGAGAGCAGCCCATTGCCTAAAGTCCAGGCAACTGTATCCTTGAGCTTCAGATTCCTCCTAGGCAGGATTACTGCCTTGGATACAGAAACAAAAATGGGATTCTATGATTTGCATCCTTCCCTGACTGACGACACACAGAGTCTGCCCTTTTAAAATGACAAAGCATGGTTCGGTTCTGATGTCTGGGCTGAACTCTAGGTGAGGGCTGTCAGAGTAATGGAAGGAGTGTCTTGATCTGCAGGCATGATGGCCCCAAAGAGGCATCACAAAGGACTCAGAATATGAGGGCTAGGCCTGCAGAAATGCTTCATTGTGACGTACATCCTCAAGTCAAGCAAAGATATTTAATGCTTTGCCACATTATCCAGGTCCCTGACTGCCTTTGTCTTAGGCTGCATTTCTAATTACTTCTTATGGAGAATATGTGATGTTAGGAACAATCTAGATGAGGTTAATGTGATTTACCACTAACAAATCACAATAAATTATAAGAAACATTTCCTCAAAGGGAAATTTACCTAGCTAAGCTCTGGTGCATATTGAACTTTGTCAGATTACGGATGCATAAAACTGGTACATGTGTTGCAAACTGTGGGAAAAGAAAGAGCTTTCAAATGACAGGCAATGTCAGCTTCATAAAGGGAACATCCATTTGTTCCCTAAGGTGTAGAGGTGTGCCCAGCCAGGAAGGGGAAGGACTCTAATCTCCGGACATCAGGTCGGGGATTGGATCGACTGTGGCTTAAGTCCCAGTAGTAAGGACTACTGCAACAATAACAAATATAAAGAATATCAACGTTTATCAAATGTTAGCATGAATATTTTTACAGAAAAAGCCAACAGCACAAAGGAATAAAGCCCTGTATACTGCCCAGGCAACCTGGGTTTGCTAAGTGGCTCGGGTGCTTGATGACATGCCTGGGATGGAAGTGCCCATCTTGAGAGGGTGGTAAGGATCCCAGCCTGTTCAGACTTCAACTTCTGATCTGATCACTTGGGGAAGGCAGGAATGGAGTCAAAAGGGTGGGGGCCAGACAAAGTGGGCATGGACATCCAAGGAAGCCCTCCTCAGCTATGCTAGGAACTACAGCACTTGGAGGTTGGTGCAATGGTTAAGGCATTAACCTCAGAGACAAAAGGTACAGCATTTGAGTCTCAGTAAGGGGAAATTGGCTAGGCTTAAAATAGCTCTCACTGTTGGGATTCTGGTGAAAGCACCAAACCTCAACTTTATTTGCCTGGCTGATGACCCCATAGCTCTCATCTTAAAGGACCTGAGGGGAACTTCTCAGCCCTTGGGAATAAAAATGGGCTCAAGTCCAATCTGGGGGTGGACTGAGGGTCAGGGGGGAGGACCTACAGAACAAAAAATGGAGAAACTTAGCATTTAAGAAGTGTAAGGCAACTAAGAAGACAAAGAATAGTGCCATTTAAAGCAGGTATGTGCATTAAAGACAAACAAGTTACAGTATATGCAAATAAAAAATACATTTGTACTCCATTTATAAATTCAGAAAAAAATAAGTGAACCCCATGACGTAACTAAAAATACTTCAAATCAAAAAGTCATGCAAATTACTGCACACTAAAAATGGCACTCTGGCAAAACCAGGTATTAATTTGCAATGACAGCTTGTCACAGTATGTAAAATCATGCATGTGGTGTTATTTATAACAGATGTGCTTCTGTTGTGCTTTTTCTTTCAGATGCTGGTTTATACTGTTAGTTTACAGCTTGAATTTCTTTCCTCCTACACTGTGCGTCACATGCATTTATAATACACCCCTGCAATGCAAACTCCATGTCGGTTAACTTGTTGTCTTAACCTTCAACAGCAACGCAATACATTTACAACTTCCCAGTATGCAGCTGACACAGCCAGTAAAAGCGAGCACGTTCAGCCATGGGGCAAAATAAAACCTTTCAGAAATACCTAAGGGAGCAGAAATGGCAAAGGGGGTGACAGTGAAGCTAAACAAAATGGGTGGGAGATGGCTAAACAATGGGAACACAGGACAGCTATAAATATAGACATCTGCTTACTACTCTTGATTTGGAGATGCTGCCAGGATAGATGGGATGTTTGCGGCCTTTTCACAGATGAAAAATGTCCTTCAAGAACTCCACAGACTAAAGCTGTTTAAGGTAGTTGGCTCTGATAGATTTCATAATAGTATATTTACAAACTGGCAGTATCAGAGCCAGCCCTTTCAATAAATTGTGGGGGACAGGAAAGCATCTCACAATGAAAAAAGACATTTGTGACTCTCCTAGACGAGTGAGAAAAAAACACAGGAAAATAAACTACTTTTGTATCAGTCAAACCTCGGCTGTAGGAAAAATAATGGAATCAAAGAAGACTAAATGAACATGACGTAGCATGGATTTATATAAAAGGGAGGGGTCATGCCAGACAAATTTACACTCATCAGAAAGGGGCTGTAGAGGAGACCTTTTAAGATTTTAGCAACAGTTAGCTGTATGCCAGTACAACAAAAGCTGGTGATAAATTTGTTTTGCAATAGGATGCATGGTGTTAGTACTGGAAAATATCAGACGAGACAACACAGAGTAATACAAAATGGAGTCTACTAGAATGAAAGAACAGTTACACTAGTGGGGGAACCTATGAGGGACTTGTACGGGCAAAAGCACTTTAAGTACTGTTGAAAGTAACACTGCAGAAGGTTTACTTACATCTGCCATTTTGCTGATGACCCCAAAAATGTGACACGTTGTGCTATCGACCTTACAGTTAGTCTACTGGCCTCAAGAAGCCGGACTGTCATTTTTGCATGTGCAAATTTCCTAGTAACTTTGTTTCTGAACCTGGTTAGTACACGGTTTTCTTTAATGCTAACAAAAGTAAGAAGTTTGAAGTCTGGACAGTCATGTAATCTACCAAATCTTTTTTAATGCTGGTAGTACTGATGTTTAGTAAGAAATGACGTCTCGGGGTTTGCACTGCATGTTATATGCACATGACAAAGGCTTTCAAAAAGGGCATGGTCATTTAGTGTCTTGGAAGCAAGACTGATATTGCCCCTCAGGAGTCTGCATGCCAGTGAAATAACAGTCGCACAGGTTTTCCTCTCATCCAAGAACTTTCTTAATTAGGAATCGCTGAACCTAGAAGCAACAGCTGAAGCAACACTTCTAGTCTATCTGCAGTGGTTTTGTTTCTGACTATTCTTCTTCTTTCGGCTTTTTCCCGCTTAGGGGTCACCACAGCAGATCATCTGTCCGCTCATGATTGGCAGTGGAGTTTTACGGTGCCGAGTTGCCAACCTGGCACCCAAACTTCCATAGAAGGCACACACACACACACACACACACACACACACACACACACCTAGGGCCAATTTAGAATGTCCAATCCACCTACAGCATGTCTTTGGGATGTGGGAGGAAACCGGAGCACCCGGAGGAAACCCACGTGACCACAGGGAAGACATGCAGACTCCACACAGAAGGCACCCCAGCCGAGGATCGAACCGGAGAACCTTTTGCTGTGAGGCGGCAATGCTAACCACTGCACCACTGAGACAGGCCTTTGTTTCTGACTATTGAATTTTCTTAATTAGGAATCCCTGAATCACAAATGCAGTTCCCGATTGTAGTCTGTCAGCAGAGGTTTGTTTCTAAACCACTGATTTTCTTCATCAGAAACCTCTGGAAATTAATACAATAGTGTGCTCAGAGTTTTTACCTCGGGTACGACTTAATAGTTACCCCTTTTTTGTATCAGCTTTATGATTACAGAACATATATACTGCCGAATTTGCAGTCATTTAATTATGTGAATATTCCATTGCTACTTTAAGAATAGAAAAAAAAGATAATTCCAAACAGAAGATGATGCAGAATACAGCCTTGAGACAGAACTGATTATGCTTACATTGTACACTGGGAGGCCTTCCACTTAGACTTGCTGTGTCTTATTATTTAATCACGGTCTAGCCTGGTAAGTAACATTTCCCTTTACATTTTGCATGCATATGAGTACTCTAAACTCCTTAGCTCCCCCTAGGAAGATCAGAGTAAAATCAAATCATGTTCCCTGGCTCTCCAAGGAGACTAGGTCCGTTAAGAAACAAAGAGATAGTGCTTGGAAAACCTGGACTAAAACTAAACAACCACCTCTTCTTCAAAAATACAGGCAACTAAGGAACCTTGGAAAAAAACATACAACTAATGACAAAAAGTTATATTATAGCTCTGCTCAGCTTAATAAGAAATCCAATCTTCAAAAATTTTGGTCAACTCTCAACATCCTCTATCCTGGAAAGCCCATTAATCCCTCCCTATACCCTAACTCTTCCTCTCAGGAAACAGCTACCCTCCTGAATAAACACTTTCTCTCTTCCATCCAAAATCTGGTAACCTCTAAGCCAAACTCTACTTCGACACCCACCCTTCCAAGTCCCACTAACACAACTTTGTTTTCATTTGAGCCAGTTCCCATTACTTACATAAAATATCTACTACTCAAGCTAAAACCTTGCCCTCCTTCCATTGACAATCTCCTACATTCCTCAAACTTGCTGCTGACTCAATTGCCTATCCTTCATCTATACTAATTAATCGATCTATTCTGGAATCTACTGTCCCCACCCTTTGAAAATCTTTCTTTACTATCCCTCTTCATAAAGGTGGAAACTCAACTGACCCCTAAAAACCACCGACCCATTGCAATTCTGTCCCCCCACTCCAAGATATTAGAAAAATGTATTCACTCGGAGCTTCTCGATCACCTCCTCACGCACCACTTACTTACCCCTACCCAACATGGATTTCGTCCTCACCACAGCACCACCAATGCCCTCCTCTCCTTCACTCACATCATTGCAGAGGCCCTAGACAACAATAAATTCATTTCCGGTCTCTTCCTAGATCTCTCCAAAGCCTTTGATACCGTCTCTCATCCTCTACTACTATCAAAACTCGCAAATCTCCACCTATCCCCTTCTGCACTTGCCTGGTTTAATAGTTACCGATCTGGCAGGGAACAATCTGTCAAATGGCTCTAATCCTCCTCACCTTTCCTTCCCATATCCACTGGTGTTTCCCAAGGCTCCATCTTGGGACCCCTTTTGTTTAACATCTTCACCAATGATCTTTACACCTCATGCAAAAAGTCCTCCCTTATTCAGTATGCCGATGACTCCACACTTATATCCATCTCAAATAACATTCCTGAACTACACTCCCTGATCCAACAAGCCCTACTATCCAATGAACAATGGCTCTCTCACAACCTATAGATCCTAAATCCCAAAAAGACCAAACTCCTACTTTTTCTTCCCCGGTCTCTTTCTCATCACAAAACCTCCTTTTTTATTAAATCTTCTAATACAACTATCCAACCTGACACCCACACAAAACTCCTAGGGCTCATTATCGATGATGAACTTAAAGTTCAACCTACACATACTCCAATGTATAACAAAAAAAAAAAACAAAGAAACTAGGTCTGGTATATCAGAACAAAAAATTCCTAACCCCTGAATCTAGACTTACACTGGGCCAGGCACTCCTCCTCCCCTCCCTCTTATACGCCAACCCAGTTCTTACCAATTTCCAAGCCTCCACTCTAAACAAACTCCAACAGACTTACCATAAAATAGCCAGATTCATTACTAACTCCCCATACAAACTCACACCACTGCATTTCTTTAAAGTCTCTTCAATCCCATCTACTTCCCATCCCGGACCCTCCGTACTTCTAACCAACAATTACTTGATATCTACCACCCAAAAAGGTCAGTAGGCAAACTACTCTACAAACACTCCCTTGCCCATGCTTAGAACCAACTTCTCCTTGACTTACGTTCAATCTCCCATACCTCACACTTTAAAAATGAACTAAAAGCTTATTTTCTCAATTCCAGAACCTGCCCTTGCCATGACCCCACCTAGTCTTCCTTCCCTTTATGTACCCTCAAAAGGACCATACTTAGTACCTCATTACACCTCTCTCTCCAATGTGTCTACTATGCATTTGCATAATTTTATACACACAAAAAAAATTTATTGTTGACCTACTGAACTATATCAATGTAAAATTATGTTACTTAGCTTCTTTTTAATGCAACTTTATCTTTATGCATGTAACCCAACATATGTGAATCTTTGGTTCCCTATCAGAAGCCTGAAACACTATAAGCCTGAAAATCAAAATCCTGAAAACTATAGACTGAAAGTTCAAAATCCTGAAACTCAAAATCCTGAAAACACAAATAATGCTAATATGTCACTATAAAGACACTAATATCTACCAACTGACCCTGACCCTAACCCTAACCCTAAGGTCCGTCACTATCGCACACTCACCTGACCCGCGCCCTAACCCCAAACTCACTTAAACCGCCCCTAACCCTAATATTTGTCACTATTGCATACATGCCTAACCTGCGCCCTAACCCTAACTCACTTAAACCGCCCCTAACCCTAACATAAAACCAACCGCACACTTACCTGAACCCAACGCATGACCCAACACCACAGGGCTAACAATAGCAAAGCCACAATGACGTCAGTATGTCCATTTTGTGTTTTCAGGATTTTGGGTTTCAGGATTTTGGTCTTTCAGGATTTTGAACTTTCAGTCTATAGTTTTCAGGATTTTGATTTTCAGGCTTATAGTGTTTCAGGCTTCTGATAGGGAACCGAATCTTTTTGCTATAACTGCTATTATATCAATGTTGTTGTTTGTCTTTCGGCTTTTTCCTGGTAAGGGGTCACCATAGCAGAACTCCGGTCTGCTAATGATTGGCAGTAGATTTTTTTACGAAACGCAGAGGTGCCAGCTTGATGCCCAACCTTCAACGAAGGCACGCCCATTTACACACGCATGTCTTTCGAACGCTACCCAACCGCAGGGATGACATGCAGACTCCACACAGAAGACACTTCCAAGCCACGCCGAGAATCGAACGGGAGAACCTCTTGCTGTGAGGTAACAATGCTACCGCCATACTGTTTAAAATTGTACTTGTTTAAAAATGTACTACTGGAGCTTTTCTCCTCGGGTCTCCACTGAAAGTGGGCCACAAGCCCAGTTGGACAAACCCGGTTAACAAATGTCAATAAATAAATAAATAACAACCAGCAGGGAAGCAGCTGGAACAACAAATGGAAAAAAAAATCTGATGATTACTTATTACAATGACAAAGCTAGGGATGCCATCTTGAAGGTTATCACTGCAGATATGTTTTGTAGAATTTCAAATCAAATCCAAGTGTTATTTTCTTGTTTTTAAAGTTAATGCATATATTTGTTCATCATTCTTGTTGGATTTGAAGCTCTTTGCCTTAAAAAACATTTTATGGCAATGAAAACCAACCATTTAAGGAGAAATCTGTGCCTGGCACTGCAGCATTAATAGAGATGAATGAAACTACAGAATCTCGGAGGGAAAGTACAGGCTATCAGCACAGAAGTAAATGGATTTAAGACTGATTAAGTGCTGATCAGAGTAAAGGAGAAGCAGACAGATCAGTTGGCAATAGTGTAAATTAAAGAGGTATACACAATGTGGTAAATAATGGGCAACTCAGAGATTCGTCTGGAGGGAGCACACACCACAGATGAAGGTAAAACTTGTCTTTTTTTATGAATATGGATGATGCAGTTACCTAGCAGTCCAAATGCTAGAATCAGCTGTGTGTAAAATCATAGGTTGGACTGTGTGCAGGGAAGAAATGTGCTTTGTTTATGGAGAACTGGTTGATGTTTTTCTGGACTTGTCTTGCACTACCAGAATGAAGTTTAAGAAGCCTTTGATTCCCTCTGTGCTCACCTGAGGGTTCTGGGAATCCATTACATACATAATGCAATTTTTAAATGCTGTACCTTCCCATATGTCTGCTGATAACCACCCTTTAAACTACTTACAAACTGAAGCCAAAAAAATAAAGGATCAAGTAACAGCCAAAGTAAAGGAGGACAATAAGTGGACTGATAAGTTTGCAATGGCAGTACTAAACAGTAAGTCCTCATATGGCAAATAACAGAAAAATAAGATTGTTACAGAAGGTACAGACCAAGCTGCTTAGTAGGCACATGCCATGCCCCTCCTGCTATACTGCTATGAAACTCAGTGTCTAATACCAAGACTGTTTTAGTACTCCATGCTCCCTGCAGGTACTCCAAGCTTCCTCCCTGCATATACATCACCTCTATTAATGTATATGTCTATTTGAATCAATGTGAATTATAGCTGAATTCAATATTTCAGAAAATAATATTGCATATCCTTCCATTGAAGGAATACTCAAACAAAAAGCCAATATAGGATGGTCACTCAATAAGCATGCTTTTGGGAGGTACAAGAAAACTGAAGAACTGCAGACAAAACCCATACAAATATAGTGAGAACATTTAAACTCCGCACGATGACTGAAGTTAGGACTGAACCTCTAGGCCCTGTTGCTACTGAGCAAAAGGTAGTTTATACAAAGTCTCAAATATCAATCTAAAAGATCCCTTGAGTCAAAGTTACGTAGTTAAGTGTATAACAATATCATTTGCAATACATTACTTCTCTACTCATTTTAGCCCCTTCAAAATGTTCTATTATAATCAATGGCACGTTAACAGATATCACTCTAAAAAACTGAGACTTTTTACATTTTTTTCACTTTCTCCACAGGCTGTATTAGTAAATATGTGTAACTGTTAACAGCATAGGATTAAAGCAGGTACAAGGCAAGTGATCCTCAAGGCCATTTCCACCTTGCCAATACCCACCCTTAGGCTCTGCCTCTCATTTCAAGGAAGGACAGGCCAGGTATACCAGGGATGCATTAATGAACACCCATGCAGATGTCTAGCTCCTTTTTAAAGGCAGTGTGTCACACTGCCTAACGTGGAGATGGAGTTTGTTCAAGTGAAGGGATAGGAGCCATGTGACAAATCCCCCCCCCCCCCGTCTTATTTGTTGGCGTATATTTAGGTTTATGGCCCTAGTGTAAACTGGACTATTTGATTTAATGAGGAATGTGCTCTTTCACTACTGGATTCCTGCAACACTATAAGCATGACTGAGGTCTCCACTAAGAAGTCTGTATGAAGCAGAGTATAGGGATAAGCCTCTAGTCTTTCTTTGTAGGCCACATCTTCTACACCTCTGAACTTTTTTATAGTTTCAACCCTCTGAAGTCTTTCCAATTGCTTCATATGCTTAGTACGGTACTTCCCAAAGGGGACACTGTATTCAGTGATGGATCTAATCAAAGCAGAGTACAAGGAGATGAGGACTACATTTGATCATTATAAATACTTCTGCTATGAGCTGTGCAAGGTAAAAGGACTGTAACCACCTCTGCTGTGATGGTCAAATGAAGAGGGCTGTCCAGTGCCCAGGTTTCTCACGACATTTCCATTTTGAAGTGATTTCTTATCTAACGCTATTAGCTGAAGCTTGATGGTGCTTATCAAATGTTACAATGTTGCAATTTTCTGGCATTTAGTTTGAGCCAAAATTTTAATATGCCAGCGACTAAGAAGTATAAACTCAAGCTGGAGTGCATGTATGTCACAAGGAGAATTTAAGACTACTCCCAGCTTCCAATCATCCATGAACTTTGTTAAAGACCCTCATTTGCTATGTGGAAATCTAAGTAAATGCAGAACAGCAGAAGTTCCAGCACAGATCCCAGCAGAACACCACTGGTCCCTATCATGATTTTAGAGAATGCATCCTATACTCTTACTGTGCAAGTTCTGCCTGTAAGTTTGTTGCCTATCCACCAAACCACATAATTTGCTTATTATATTTGCACATGGTATGGTATTGAATGGTTTGGTAAGGTCAAGGTATGCTGTGTAGTCAGTATTTCCACAGTTTGTTTACAAGAGTCATTAGACAGGATCTACCTGTGACAAAGCCAAATGCTGGGGGTCAAGCCTGATAAGATTTCTGATATCACAGTTAATTAGGTCAGATATGGTATGTTCCACAGCTTACATACAAGACTCAATAGCCTGAAGGGTCTGTAATTCCTGAGGTCTGTGGTGGGGTCACCCTTGTAGAGTGGCATTACAAAAGCTGTGTGCCATTCCGATGGGACAAAAAACAATTGCAAGGCTCAGTTTCAGAAGTGGGTATGCTAATGCTTGCTTAGTGCTGTTAAACAACTAGGTATGCTGTCAGGCCCATGGATGAGGAATTCTTTACTTTGGAAAGTACCTTCATTACACGCTCTTTTGTGAGATTTGATTGCTTTCTTCCATCAGGGATAAGGGAGTTTGGAATAGATGTTTCTGAGGTGAAGTTGGCATAATTTATTAGCCAGTAGGTTGGCAATATCCACTGGACTGGAGTAGTTAGTGCCATCATGAATGAGCTTGGAACAATGTTTGCTGTCATTTCTCATCTTTCCGATTTGCAGTGGTGTTTGGCTTCTATAGCTATTCTCAGTTCATGGGATGATTTTGTTTTTCTTATGTCTTTTTTGAGTTTCTTATCTAGCTGTTTGAAGTTCTTAATTTCGGGGTCATTTGTTCTACTAGATAAGTTATGTAATACATGGAAGAAACTCCTAAACCTATTAAGTGCTTGAGAACCACCACACTGGTTTACTTTTAGACCTCCCCATTTGCTTGGATCTAGATGGGATTGCTAACTTAATACATTTGTCCAGGTGAGAGTTAACGTTTTCTGCATAACTCTCTGCAATATGGGAAGTGTTGTTCTACTTGAATTTAGAACCCTCATCATAGAATTATAGGAGATTTATACATTTCTTGAACTGATATTTCTTTCTGATGGTTTAGAGAGTCTGATGGAGGCAGTGCATAGCCGGCCTTACACACAGGCCAACTAGGCAGCCGGTTATGTTGTCGGTCTAGCAGGGGCACTTTTCCAGTACTGGATGGTGTAAATAGACCAGGTTGGGGGCACCAGGTGGTGTGTGTGTGTGTGTGTGTGTGTGTGTGTGTGTGTGTGTGTGTGTGTGAGGGGGGGGTACTGTGGAGCCCTTTTGCCTAGGGCACCACACTTGACTTCAGGCCGACCTTGAGGCAGTGGTTATTAGGAATGAACTGAACAGTGAAGCGGATGATACAAACAGAAGCTACATTTGTTAAGATCAGGTCAAGTATATACTGTTCTCCAGTAGGTTCTTCAACAATCTGGTCCAAGGAGTATGTGTGTATAAACTCTAAGAAATTTTGAGTTGGTGGTATAGCTACCCTCTGGAGACATGTAGGGGGCTGTGAAACATGTTATGAACTGATAGGCAATTTTATTTAGCAAGATTTGAATCATTTTGATGCTCTGTTTGTGGGTCTCTATGTATCTACCTCAAGATTATGTGGACTCTAACAAATACGGACATGCCACACAGTTTCCATAAAGTCTAAACGAGTGCTTAGCACAGATCATAGGTATTGAGGAAGTGCTGTCTGTGCTCTAAATTCAGGAGGGCCTCAAAGTCAAGCAGACTTCTAGCATTATGCAACATCACCTTGATATTAAATCATTCCATTTATTGTGGTGGTCAGACTCCAGTGTGTTACTTCGATCACCTTGATATTGTCTAATGGTTGATTTATTTTGGAAGTTAAGTTGGGAGGTTCATCAGCTGGACTTCCTAAAAAAAGGTACAATGGAGGCTGCAAACCCTTGAAATGAAAGACACAGACTGCTCTTTGTGAAGCACATATGGTTTAGTGCCTCTCATCCCATGCTGATTCATACGGAATCCCCCTAGAATGACACCAAGAGTTTAGCCAGTTATTAAAGTCAATCATTTCTTTATACCCTGGGATCATTTTTGGTGATGAAAGGACTACTACGGTCTTTCCTACATTTATGACATGGATGATGGGTTCTGATATGTCTTTCCTCATATCCCACAGAGTTCTGCATGCCAGACTGTTTACACTAAGATGTGCCCCCCCCACCCCACCCCATACACATACTGGTTTGTTTTACGTGTCTTGAGGGCCCTTACAGCATTTGCAATCTATGCTCCTAAGAGACAGCTCAATATAACACTGTTTTTGTCCAGTCTCTTGCACACGTCATCTTTTTTTAAACACCTTTATTAAATTATCACTTAAGTCATAGGCAAACCTACATTAACAGAAAAGAAGAGAGACCATATTAACATTTTTCCATTTACACACATTGTACATCACACATTTTCTTCCTATCATCAGACCGACATTACATAAATTGCTGAATTCCTGCCTTCCCTTAAACCTCACTCCTCCTCTTGAACATTAGTCTGCATATACTATTCCCACAATTTCCATTTATTTCTATGTAATTTGCTCATTCTCATTTCTAGAGATCCATTTTCCAATTCTTTTATTTCTTTGACATTATTCAGTACTTCAAATACAGCTGGTTTAGAGTTCGATTTCCTTTTTCTAGCATTCTTTTACATTATTCAATACTTCAAATACAAATGGTTTAGAGGTTGACTTCCCTTTTCTAGCAACTGCTTTTCTGGAAACCAAAATAATTCAACTCATTAAGATCTTACTATGTCTAGGCATTTCAGATCCTGTCCCCCAGCACAAAAGAATCATTTCCTTATTTACAGCCACTTGCTCACCCAGTACTTCTGACAAAGCAATCTGTAGGGGATTTTTAACATTTCACAAATAAAAAAACAAAAGTACAGTGTAAAATATAACTAAAAAAAGTCCAAAACATACACTGTGAAGCAGTAGGAAACACTTTGTCAGCCAAACTCTTCAGCCCAAGCTGTTTTTATTCTTCCAATTTACACTGTGAAGCAGTAGGAAACAGATTCTGATGAAGTCCCCAGTTTCAGAGGATGAAGCACTCAATCTGTGTTTTTGTATGTTGGAAGAATAAAAATAGCTTGAACTAAAGAGTTTGGCTGACAACGTGTTTCCTACTGCTTCACAGTGTATGCTTTGGGATTTTAAAAATTTACCAACACATTACACTCCCAATACATGTTTCCCTGTTACCTCATTCTTCCGAGTCACACCAACATCTATCTATCTGAGGAAAAATTCTTTGAAGTCTGTTTGGGAAATAAAAATACATATGCAAACACTTCAATGCAAAAATTCTAAACTTTCTGGACTTGGTCTCTCTTCCCAATCTTTTCTAACTTTGTCCAATTGATTCTTATAGTTATTATGCAATTTCTTTACACCCTACTAATCATTTTTTTGTTTATTTTATTTACTAGTATTTGCCTTCTGGGGTAGATCACTAATCTCCATGGACCTTTATCACACTTAACCCGGGAGAGATGCTGGGTTAAGTGACTTGCTTAGTGTCACACAGTTACCCATTGGAAGCTGAGGAATTCAAACCTTGCACCTCTGGACCACAGGAAACAGCTTAACAGTTCCTTAATCCTCTAAGCCAACTGCCACACTTTATACCTTTTAACAGCAGCTTTTGTTCTAGGTTCAACTAAAATGTATACTTGAGCAGGTCTCTCACTTAAGATTCACTATTCTTTTCTCTTTGCTTGCTCTCCGATATCAGTCCCCGATAGGGAAGGCATTCTCTAAACTGTAATCCAACTATCTTCTTGATCTCATCCCACTCTATAACCTTTCCCTCTCTAGCTATTTCCTTCCAAAACAGAGGTTCCTTTGCCAGATTTCTCTACTAAGTTCCAGCCCCATCTTGCCTGTTTTCTGTACACCTACTTGCAGTCAACCCCTACTGATAAAATCTCCTTTCTCCATTCTCATGTTGGCTTAGTTCTTAGCATACGTTCTGCCACTTTATGATTAAAATATTCTGTATGATTGCTGTTATTCTCTAAGAATCTGCATCTAAAATCCCACACTATTTCTTGAACTTCCTTCCTTCATCATCAACCCTTTCCATTTTGAACTATAACCTTCTGCTTGTTTTAAATATATATATATATATATATATATATATATATGTATATATATATATATATGAGCCATAACTATGCATCTGAAAATATCCCTTCAAATCAGGTAATCCTAAACCACATTTTCTATTAGAAAGATCAGCTTATCCCACTTAACTATTTCTCCCTCTTCCCCTCCCAGATAAATTCCTTCAATTCTTTATTACTGTCCACAACTTCTCCTTCAGCTGATAAAAATATGACTGACTCGCATATAAAAGGGACTAAAGCATTTTCACAGCTTGTATCTTACTATCAATAAACAAGAGCTTTCAGCTTCTAAGTTTTTGTACTATCTTTTGTTTAGTCACTTCTGACATATCGTTAGCTGCCATAACAGAAAACTTTTTAATTCATACCCTTTGTTTCATCTTCATTAATTTTATATCCCCAAAAGATATGAGACTATCAACTCAGAACAAACACACAAAACTATGTTCATCTTCTAAAAATGAAGTTTAACCCGCCAGATAGGAGCAACTGCCATAAGTTGACAGCTGTAACCACAGGAATTACCTACCCTAAAATTAAAGTTATCCATGCTAAAGCACATGCTACATCCAATGTTAATGCTACTGATGTCTGTCTGTTGCTTTCTCATCTCTATTCCTCTCCCAAATGTGAAAATCAACTTTTTTGCTTTCAGAAAGTATTAATGTTTAGCCCTAAGAAAAGGTGCACTACCTATCTTTAAATAAAACTAAATTGTACACTGCTCTATTAAATGCATTGAATTAAGGTTGTTAAGCGACACTGCCCTTGCTCATTTCCCATAATTTCAGACTTCTTCCATTAAACTTCTTGCCATTGTGCCTTTTGCATTTCCCTCAGCAAAGAATACTCAGAACCCTCAAGATTAATTAATTGCCCCATGCAGACAGCTCACCCCTATGTAAAAGTAGTCAGTAATGAATGTTTGTAAATTTCAATGAGAACAGAAGGTACAACATCCTTTAGCTGAAGACTTCTTGATTCCCACTAAATATTTGTTAATGGGAAAAAAACAAGCTAACATCTTTGCAGATGTAAGAAACTTGAGATTTCATGGCTCCCATCATTTTGTCTTATTTTTCAAGCTTATTTCCTCACAAAAAATGCTTGTAGCTTACGCCATGGGCATTAATTTAGACACTCAGCCTTGTAAAAATAAGAAGACATCTTAATACACTTTACACAGCACTTCCAATCCAGCAGCCCAAGATCACAGCATATTAACATTAAACTTGCTTTTTTCAGCCTTTTTTACTGTAATGTAATGCCTACATTTCTTAGAGCTGAAAAGTACTTGTTTACTTTAATATCCTTAACACACACAACAGTCACTGAAAAACTTCCGCCCACATTTAAAATACCCCTCAATACAAGCTACACAAAACTGATTTACCATACGTATTAACATGCAACGGTAGCGCTGTTGCCTCACAGCAAGAGGTTCTCCCATTCGATTCTCAGCTGGAGTGCGGGGAGTGCCTTCTGTGTGGATTCTGCATGTCCTCCCCGTGGTTGGGTGGGCGTTCGAAAGACATGTGTAAATGGGTGTGCCTTCATTGAAGGTTGACCGTTGAGCTGGCACCTTGGCATTTGTCAAAATCTACTGACAGTCATTAGCGGACCGGAGTTCCGCTGTGGTGACCCCGAACTGGGAAAAGCCGAAAGACAGCAACAATATTAACATGCAGTTTATGTCATAAAATGTTTTATACAAATACTAACAAAAACTGTTTTACTTACAGAGACTTTCTTCCCTTTTATTATTTATTGACATTTGAATACCAGGAAGGTCCAAATGGGTAGAAGCCCATTTTCAGCAGAGTTCAAGAGAGAAAAGCTCCAAATTACTACAAAACATTTTAAGAACAATAATTTTACAGTCTTCAAAAATGAAACAAAAACATTTACAGTATAAATAATTATAACAAATGAGACATTGTATAAAACATTGGTTAAAATTTATATCAGGTATATGACAATCATTTAATATTTAGAAAAACTTAGTTTGTAGAGAAAATAAAAGCACATCAGTCTAATACAAATAGGAATTGTAATATGAGGTGAGGAAAAAACAGGCTTATGGTATATTTAGAGAGAAATTCAGGGAAGAGAATTGGATGGCAATAAGGAAGTAAGTGAAGAAGGGAAGAGTAAGAAAGTATAATGTATCTTATATACATATATAGTTTATCCAGGATTTGAGCAAGAACAGACAGAGATTTTAGCAAAGAAGTCTTTCAGAGGGATTTTGAAAGATGGAAGGGGGGGGGGGTATTAGACCTGATGGATACAGGTAAGGAGTTCCAAGCCTTCACAACTTTGTACGTGTACAGACAATGCCAGCAGATTTTTTAGGTTTGTGGACAGCAGCTTTTGTTCACTTGATAGCAATGAGTGACTGGGAACATAGCTGTGTAGAAAGTTTTTTGGTGCTTGACAGGCAGATGGATTCTGGATACTTTTATAGGTAGTAAGAAGTTGTATATATTAGTTGATGTGGCAGTTCTAATTAATTTAGGTTTTTCAGTGCTATACAGTGATGGGTTCTAAAAGGGGTATGTGCTGCAAATTTAGCAATTTTTTTACAGCTTCGTTCAAATTTTCATTTTTTTTTTTTTTGAAGCATGGAAGTTAGGAAGTGTGGGGGCACCATAAAAAGAGTGGGGAGGAGATAAGTAGTGGCAATCGTAGCTTTAGTTGCACTAGTGAGAACGATTTTGGCTCTGTAAAGCAGCCCCTGGTTTTTGATGAGCTTTTATTATGCAATTTTGTGTATGCAGGTCAAATGTAAAATTATCATCCACTATCAGTTTGCTATGAGAAGTGACTTTAATTATTGTACTGTCAAGAAACAGGACTTGAAATTTTGTTTTTTCATGAAACAGGGATTTGTAGAAAATTTTGGGTTGAGCATGAGTTGTGAGTTATGAAGCCATGTTTCATTGGCTGTTAAAGCTTCCTGAGTAATTTTTCTGAGGTGTACCATGTTGCCAGATGTGCAAATGAGAGTAGAATCTGTGTATTGTATTAGGGCAGCCTGCTGTTTGGAAATATATACTCTGTTGGTGAAAATATTAAACAGAAAGGGACCAAGGACAGAGCTTTGCGGGAGACCAGTGGTGACTGGGAGGGAAGGAGAGCATGGAGTACCATTTTAGTGACTAATACTACTGGACAGGTAAGCTTTTGAACCACAGAAGGGTGGGCTGAGATAGACTTAGTGAGGACATTTGAAGTAGAGGTTTGCTGTGACATGCTGTGTCGAAGGCTTTAGACAAGTCCAGAAAGAAGGAAGAGACTAGTTTGCTGTTAGCTCTAGCTTTATTGACAGTATCGATATTAGCTAGAAGGGCAGTGCTAGTAGTATGGGAAGGACGAAAGCCATGTTCTGTAGAGAATAAGTGTAGTTTCTGCAGGAGATAGTCTACAATTGTTTTTGAATACATTTTTCAAGTATTTTGGCAAGGGGAGATAAGATTAATATAGTTCTAAAGTTATTAATGTCTGT
This sequence comes from Protopterus annectens, assembly GCF_019279795.1. Lineage (NCBI taxonomy): Eukaryota > Metazoa > Chordata > Ceratodontiformes > Protopteridae > Protopterus > Protopterus annectens. Next base: position 1,462,754,236 of record NC_056735.1, read on the forward strand.
TGAATTTCTTCCTTTGTGCAGAGGGAAAAATGTGTGACTTTTTCCAGAGAGAGGGAACATGGGATTGCTGGACTGACCTATTTATAAGGATTAAGACAGGATAGGCAATACTACTGGCTAATTATAAGTACTCGCTTGGAAGGTCATCACCTGAAGAAGAGCACAGTTTAAGTTTAAAAGTAGTTTTATATTGGATGTGGCACAAGTTTGAAGGGAAAATGGATGCTGTGATATGTGGCTGTTAGGCTGGGTTGGGATTAGATGATGAGTAATCCTTATAGATACTATGCTATCTGTAAAATAAGAGTTGAACTATATTATTGTTTTGAGTGGTGAGTTATCAGGAGATAGGTTTGGGTTGAATTTTTGGCTGTAAGATTTCTTTAATGGATGTCCAAAATGTTTTAGGGTCACGTTTACTATTATTTTAAAGCTTGTGTAGCATATTTTTTGTCTTCATTTATTTGCTTTTTACTATGACTGGAAACCATTCTGAAGTTTTGAAGATATTGAGGTGTTTTATATTTCTGCCATTCTTTCCATGCTTTCTCTCTATCCTGAATTAGCATTCTACTCTACTGTTTTTGGACAGCCAAATTGCGTTGTTTTCATTCTCTTCCTTCTGGGAGATGCAAGGCTATTTAGAAAAGTTGTAATGAATTCAATTACAGCATCGTCTAAGGGGAGGATTTTTAGGAAATTCCAGTTAATAGATGAAAGTGTAGTGATGAATATTTCTGGATGAAACTTTTATTGTCCTTTTAAACATTAATAACAAAGTGGAGTATATGCTTAAAGTGCACCCACAAATTTGAGAGAGTGTTATAAGTCCAATCTTCTCACACGCTTTTTCTTGCAAAGCCATATTTTACAAATGTAACTGATGCTTTATAGTCTCTGGTTTATTCTCTAATTTCAGTATTGCTGGTCTTCTTTCTATCTCCATCTCCGAAGACTAGACCCTTATTCAAGTCCAAGGCACTCTTGATTCTTCTAGTCAACTCTTGTGCTTTCTTCTGTTTCATATTTCCTTGGGAGCACTGGAAAATGTTTCACTGACAAAGTCGCTCTGTGAGTTTTATTGTAAGAAAAAGAATGAGAAGCAAAGTCCCCTCCCCTTTTGGTGTCTCACATTTTGTTGAATAAACTTTTTTTTTATTTCCTCCTTAGACTGTTCCATATCCAAAAATGTCTTGGATCCCCCAGAAAAAATATTCTGACAACAACCAGATGCAGTAGCTTGAATCTCATACCTGCCTCTCATCATTCAATGATTACTTGGATAAACTTGCTTCTCTTCTGCCAAGTGTACAGTGAATAATCATTTCCCACAAATTTGTAATACTTTTCCCTTCTGCCACAGTCTTGTCAGAACCAACTCTTTCTGATGGAATGACTGCATCTTTACTAATACAGGTCTTGGCTGTTTTTCATTGCCAGATTTGGAGCACACACACAATGTGCCTTTTCAGTTAACAAATCCTGCTGTGGAATACCACTTTGGTTGCTTATTTGTGTTTTCATCAAGTTAATACAGTCTGTTCCATGTAGTTTCTCTAGTACAACAGAAAATATCAGGTTTTCTCTCAGTGCACAAACTCTGCCAATTTTGTGAAATAGCTCCTCTTGACAAGTCTCATATTTAGCCATCCTTGTCTTCACTTCAACCTCGGACTTTTGTAGTGTTATCAGTTAACGGAATAGCTAGTTAAAATTCTATTTCTTCCAAACGTTTGTTATTTGAGTTGATATACTCCTCCAGTGTTATTTTAATCACCTGAGTACCTCTGATTTATTTTTTTATTCTAAATTACAGGAAGCCATCTCTTATACCAAAGCTGAAACTTGTACTGCTCTTTGCTGAACAACTGCAAGATTCTTTCCACACAGTGTTTTCTCTTCATCACTTCTGACTAATTGTCTTTCAGGTTCTTTAAATATCTTCTTTGCTGACATCCAGGCAGTGTACTTACTAGCCAGTAACTGAATTTTACCCAAGTTAACAGTTATCACTGGCTCTTATTTCTCAGTTCATTTTTTCACATTGGGAGAGTTGCAATTAAGCTGTTGACCAATTTGTCGCAATCTTGGAAGTCTCACAACCATGCTATTTTAAGATTTTGCTTGCCACAGTGCTAGTTTGTACCTCAATATACAGTAATGTTGTTCAATATGTCAGTTTAGGCTAAGGCTTCCAGAGTTTGGTAGAAAAGTACCCCATCAGGGAGCTTATTCCTTCTTTTGCTAAGTACAACTTTTTTGTTTGACACTGGAAGTGAGTTTTTCATCTGTCTGCTATGCCAACAGTGCCTATATGCATAGATAAATTACTTATATTTTCTGTGCATCTTTTGCTTGTGGCCTTCTCATAGTGCCCACTTTCATTTTATGCATAAGCTTTATTAAGTCAACTAAGGACGAGGAAGTTAGCTTTTCATGTCTACTTAGATAAGTGAAAGCTGGAGTCCCATACTTGTCAGGTTGCTATGTCATGCAATACACAACAGCCTTCTGCAGCAAAGATCTGTATCAAAAAACATAAAAAGCTTGAGAAGTGGGTACACACAGAGGACAGATGAGAGCTCAAGGACTTTGTTTCAGTTCCAGATGGCCTATCTAGAACCAAGAGCAATGGAGCCAAGAATTTGCCTCTGAAGTTCCTAGATCTATATTTGGTATATCTGCTAGGACTCAACAATGTCCCCTGGGATACAACCATGCTTTAAAGTGACTACACATCTTACTAAGCTGAGGATATTAATTTAATAGTCAGGCCAGATATTAATTCCCCAGTGAATGAATCACATGCCTATTTTGTTAGTATGTTGCGGCAGGAAGACAATCTCATTGTTAGTCATACAGATTGTCTGGAACTGTAAAGCAGAGATTCAGAACTCACAGCTGCATGTCCAAATATTTCATGTGGCCACACCTGCCATAGCGAGGACCCACATTCTCTGAATAGTGGACATCTGATACTTTCGGATCCTTGCTGCTGTCAGGTCTGCAAATGCAAGTTAAGTATTCTCTTCCCATCACCACCTAGGCTTCCTTTCAGAATTGCTTTAAATTGGCCAAGACTTTTTTCCAGTTTACATAGAAACTGCAAGCCACATCAGACCAACTATCCTTTTCTGGAGTCACCTCCACAAAAGTGGAAACTGGAAAATTTTCCAGACAGAATCTTGAACTAATCAGACTCTAAAGGGTAAGACCACCTTGTCCATAGGTCTCCACCATCCTAATGGTCCTCCTAGCAAAAGTCACAAAAGAAAACTGCAATGGTATCTCCAGAGTATTTGGTACCAGCATACCTAAAACATGGTTGAGATCCTACACTGGCTCCCTTGCATAAATGAATACCAATTATGAGACTGGTGTATACATTTGACAAAAGTGTCTCTTCGATAATCTGGTCTTTACAAGGAGGGCTTTGATAAGACAGCTTCTAACTAATTGGGAAACACCACTTTTTTGGATGCTGACTCAGTGACCCAGCAACACATTAAAGTAACAATTCAGTCAGAACTGGATCTATCATCTGTGCAATTTCTTTCTTTTTTATTTTATTTTATTTTCAGGGCAAATTATTTAGTACAATTAGCATTTCAATTTAAATGAAAAAGCCTAAGTACAAAATAGACCCCAGAGCAGAAATGCATTGCAACTAATCAGCATTACAGTCCGGCTTTTAAGTTTTAGCACAAAGTAGCATATGATCAATACAAAGCACGCTGCATGCTACTGTGCATGCTGCTACTACAAAGAGTGAGGAATGCATTCAGGAGACCAATGCATGCCTCGGGATAATTTAACATTGTGAGGAAGAAAGCACAGCTCCATCTAAAAACAAGTATTTTTTAAATAAGAAAACATCGTTATTGAACTATCACTTATGACATATATAATCATAAAGTTATATAAATGAAATCAAACCATACTGACATTTTCATTTGCAAACATTGTACATCACATATGATCTTCTATAGGATCATGGTCAATTGAACATTACATAGCTCATTCAGTTCCTGCCTTCCCTTAAGCCTCATTCCTCCTAGCAAACAATTCCTAGATTTTTATGTAATTTGTTCCTACCCTTAGCATTTTTTTTCATTTGTTAACATTTGATTTGATGGGTGAGGGAAATGTGATCATAGTTTAAAAATTGATACTGGGGGGGATGTGTGTGTTTTATCAAACAACTGCATATCTTACTATGGGAAGAAATCTTCCTTTAATCAGACGTCTATAACTTACCTAGCCAAAAGACCATAACTGGAGAAGGGGTTAGTCTGTTTGAAAACAACTTTCCTCCTGTCATTAAATCACAGTTAAGCAACTACTATGTGTGGCAAGTTGTTTTGTATGTGAAACAAGCTGAATACAATACTAGGCAGTATTTGTTTCATCTCATCACAGTGTAACATCAAAATAACTAGTAAAAAGGGTTACACACAGCTGGTGCTAGGCACCCATGAAATCTGTAGCTATGGGGAGGGTCCCCGTTATTAACACAACCTGTGAGGGGACCCACAAAATGTATCTGTTTGCAAAAAATATATTAAAAAATAATTAATTTTTCTTCAGTTATCAACTTTATCCTACTCAGGAACTCAGGGTAACCCTATAATGGATAAAGCAGGTAATCATACAATAAATGCATGATTATTACATTATCTCTTGCACTAACAGGACACGGCTGGCTAATCGATGGGGTTCCTTATCATGAAATCGAACAGGCTGAAGAGCTAACGACTTCAACATTGGAAATGCTGCTCATCGGTGTGTTTTTGGTGAGACTGCGGTACGGTGAAGATTGGAAAATGTGCCCTTTCTTCACTGTAGTACAATCTTGGAGTTGGTATATATAAGTGGGGGGGTGCAAACCCCACATGAGCGACTTTGAGGTATGGCATTTTTGATGTTTAAGCCGTTCGCTCTTCAGTCTTTTTGATCTCATAATATAGACCCCAATTGATGTTTTGTTTCTGTGCCATGTAAGAACTAGAGACTGGCTCCCATAGCAACAGGTCTTGGTGCTTACCAAATATGCCAGTGTGAGCAGACTATCCCCGACCTTTAGGGATAGTTTTTCTCTTGCATGCTATTTTTATAAATACTCACTGGTAGAACATCAGATGCATCTATGGGCAGAGGAAACAGCAAACACTGACCACAGAAGCAATCCATTTATAAAGTTTTTTTTTTCCATTCCATTTTTTTTTCCATTGTTTAGGTTTAGGAAAAGCCAAGAATGACAGCAGAAAGCTGGAATACATTATTTTGGCTATTTTTTTTTTATTTCTGATCACAAATCAGTAATGATCATCCAAAGCAAGGATGGAGGCAGTGTGTTTGAAAGCAAAAGGTAGAAGATTGATAACTGGATACAGCTTGTTGTGGGTGCAGAAAACAAATATGTGAGGAAAGCAACAACATGAAATAGATTACCGTAGCCACCATTTCACCTTTCTCAAACTAGCATGACAGAGGTATACAGAAGGTGGCTAACTTTTGATGGGTTTGTGGAAGGCAGTTTGTGTGTGAAAGTTCAGGGCATTTGTAAATAAATGATCACTGATACATGGTTTGTTGGGATGGAATGGCAGAGTAAGTATGTGTGTGCATGCGACAATGTTAAATACATTACTGCAGATATTACGTCTTTCACTTCACAATCAGACAGCAGACATGTACACAACATGGGGTATACAAGCTAAATGTGAAAGTAGCTGACCACTGAGCTTGCTTCTCAGAGACAAAGAAACTGCGTTATTGTGTGTGTATCTGTGTAATGGGTTGAATGGCATATATCTCGCATCAATCCGGTATCTCAGATGTACATAGCTGATAAACTGGTTGAAATTAGTACGTATGAAGGCACTGTATGAATGAAAGTGAATAAGCCCTGTTCTCATTTAATCACTGTAGTGGTCTTAGCAGAGCTTGTATGCCTTTGAGAAAAACAAGTTGAAATAAAACAAAAATAATGGCCAAGTATTGTATAATAAACATGCAAGATGTACACAATCAAACTGACTATAATGTGTGGGTACTGAGTTACTCTGAAGATGACTGTGATTGACCCCCAGCAATTATCTGATCACAGTTATAGTCATTGATCTGCCATGGTAGGGTCAGTGTATGTGTGAAACAATTATGGGTGGGTACATGCACACACATGGGAAGGTGCTGGATGAGTGTAAATAAACTATTAATTTGGCTACTGATAGTAGATATTTGATATGACATCTTCATCTTCCAAGCAGGTGTACCCATCAGAATGTACATATACAGGCTGAATAAAATTTTATGAACATAGTGAGGACAAAATCATGTTTTGACTTTGAGTGCTACTTTTTAATTAATATAACTTATTTTCGTCAAATATGTTCAGTCTCATTTCACAACAAATACCCATATTTTTCATTTGTTGCACAAGAAAGTGATTATTGCATAAAATCATAACTATATTGTCATAGTCTGAAATTAAGCATTACATTTGGTTTCCATTGGGAAAGAGCATTACACAATTTACCATCACTTTGTACATGCTTTACCATCACTTTGTAAGTGAAACTGCACTTAGGAATATATTCCTAGTGATTTGTTTCTGCAGGTGAAATAAATCACATACATTTCTGTGGGGAAACATATAAGTGATGTCTTAGCTGACTAACCATACTAGAATTTCTGTTATTAATAATGAACTTATCATTACATTTGGACATTTAACTCATTAACACCTATATGGTGTGGAATGCCATGCCTATAGCAGCCTACACACATCTTGCATTTCACAGGATCTTATGAAAAATGAACTTAAAAACCATAACATAAATAAATGAATAAATATATTAAAACTGTAGAAATAACAATGTTAATAAGAATTCTTTACAGTGGTAAGTCAGTGCTTTCATAGTCTTTTCCGTAGATACTATAACATAAACCTCGAATTATATATTTTGTAAACTTTCATAAACAAATTTTCATATCATGAAAACTGTACAACCTAGACACATACATTGGCAGAACATTTCTGTTAACCAAACATAAGCTTTCACATGACAAGAAATTACTCTATAAATACATATTTATTGAATTGTTTACACACATGTGAAAACATATGTTTAATTGTATAATTAGCAAAACAAATAATACTAGATATCTCTCAAGATGAGGAGCTTACAGTGCAAATATGAAAGTTTTCTGTAATATCATCTGAGGTTTCACTTAGTGTCATGCAACAGTTAGTAAGTCACTCAGGTTTTTAAGTATTAATACATATTGATTATTTTCATAATTGCTAACAACCAACTAGCAATATTTCCAGTAGTGTGATATAAACCAGCATTGACATTGAATTGTCCTGTCTACCACACTGGTGTTTCACATCACACACCTCAATAACATGTAGATCTCTCAGTTGTGAAAATATGAACACAAATTTGAAAATATGAATAATTAGTGGCAAACAGATTACTTTTTACTGCAGGATATCGTAGACTAAGATTCTTAGTGTCATTTTGTTAATAACTGCTTGCCCTTTCTAATACTCACTATTAATAACTATTAATTCACTTAGTTAAAGAAGCCAAGCCAAAAAACTTTGGGATGCCCCCAGGCAGTATGGGTGTGAATTGACAGTATACAAAGTAGGGCGTTTTAGGATTTAGTGAGTTAATACTTGTTCTGGCTGAAGTAGAACAGCGATGCTAGTAACTTTGTTCTTATTTTCTTTCACATCCACAACTGAAAATGTGAAAGTCCTATGGGTTGAAGTGGAGAGTTTCTCTATTCAAGAATTGAAGACAGCTATCCTGCTTTAAGCAGACAACAGCTTTTCACACTAACATTATGAATAACTCACACAAATCATGACCATTTGATTGAGGATATCTTGGCAAAGATGTGATTTGCTCTAACTCCTTAGTGAAGAGAAAATCCTTAAATTTTTTGACAAACTGCATACCGTTATCTGATGAATATGTTAATAACATCTTGAGAAAAAACTGACATCAACAGTGTTATGACAACTGGTGAAGAGGTACATTTTAGCCGAATGACCTCATAGTCCTTAAAATATTACAGTGACTGCCCTTAAACTGAAATAAACTGCAAGCTACTTTACTCCACTGTCTCTCTGAAATTCTGTGAGGTATTACACCATTGTTGGAGCGGCTTTTCTGGCACACTTTACATTTGGCAGAGTTTACCATTGGTTCAGTCTCTTTGGACATTACAAGCCAAACTGTCAATATCATCTTGATTCAAGATTATTCCCAGGTGTGCTTACTATATTCTCTCCAATATGAGATTATGTAGATAATATAGTACAATCACTCTTGTCCAACCTGTATTTCAGGCCCTGTGATTCATAAATTCTGCAATGACAGGTGTAGTGGACTTGAACTTGTAATGCAACATTTTTTGGGCATGTAATCATCCTGACAGTATCTTAAATGACTCTACCCATAGCCATATTCTGTAATGAACAAATTATCTGCAGATGTTAACTAAACATTCTGTACTGGATGAATGTGTAAACTGTTGTCACTGAGAACATGTAAATCATTAACTCTGCAGCTATGCAAATCAGTATTTGTTACTGTGATTTGCTCTCTCTGCAACTATAGGAATCATTCTCTTTGATTGTACTATACCTTCTTGTGCACTGCTCCAGCCACCACAGACTAATGCCCATTAGTTCACATGCAGACCATTCTAGTATATCAGATTGCTGAAATCTTCTTCTTTCGGCTTTTCCCGGTTAGGAGTCGCCACACCGGATCACCTGTCCACTCATGACTGGCAGTGGAGTTTTACAGTGTCGAGTTACCAGCCCGGTGCCCAACCTTCCACAGAAGGCATGCACGCACACACACACACACACACACACACACACACACACACACACACACACCTAGGGCCGATTTACTGTATTCGATTCACCTACAGCATGTCTTTGGGATGTGGGAGGAAACCGGAGCACCCGGAGAAAACCCACACGACCACAGGGAAGACATGCAGACTCCACACAGAAGGCACCCCAGCCGAGGATCAAACCAGAGAACCTCTTGTTGTGAGGTGACAACGCTAACCGCTGCACCACCATGGCTGCCCTATGACAGGAAATAATGAACTGCACTCTATACAAATACAAGCTGAATCTGACTCAATGGTTTACTTTACTGCCCAAAATTATTAAGTAATGAGGTATCTGACCTGGACATTTAAAGCACAGCTGTCTAAATGGATTTTTCATAATGATGTAAATATGGGCAGAAATATCTCGCTTAAAAGGCCTGGTGATAAAACCCTGCCTATGGCCCAAGGAACCAGAATTCAAATAGTGGCGCAGGCACATGTTGAAGCTGTCTGGAGAGATTTGAAATGGGTGTCTCATGGTTCACCCATCCTGTAGGTAGGGAGTGGTGGCCTCCCACTGGCCAAACTTCTTCTGTGTAAGCAGAGATTATTAAAACCAGCCACTGCTGTGAGGACATGAGCTTGATGTACCCAAACCTGTGATGCTAGCCCAGTAGAGACAGGTACATGGGTGGGTGTATACATATATGTGAGGGCATTTGAGGTCCCATGTTTATACTGGTCCTCATGTGAACCACTGGAGGGAGCACATGCTATAACTTTAATGCCACCACTCTGGGATGGAAGGCATTCTGTAGATCTTTCCAGGAATACTGACCTGACCTCTGTAAAGGGTATGCCAAAACTGCCTGTATGGGATGAGAGCTCCTCTGCCCCCCCCCCCCCCCAGCTAGCATGTGGTGAACAGAGTGGCATGGAAGCACAAGCAACCTTCACAGTTGCCTAAATGACGGATCCTTAAGATGTCTGTTGTAGAGGTGAGAAACCCCACCATGATGGAATGAATAGGTTCAGGTCACATTAGGGGATGCTTGACGGTCACTGAACGGCAAAAACAAAATTGAACAAAATATGCACAGCTTTTCAGTCCAGTGACTTTTGTACTGGCATACCTGTTGAATTTCTGAACTCGTTGAAGATATTGTGTACACAGTCACAAAAGCACAGCTCAACCACATTCACAAAGAAATTGCTATCTACCTTATGTGGATACGTTTGGACAACGGACACATTAATGTTTGCACAACCATTAGATTTGTTTACTATAATCATTTGTAAAACAAATTTTTGTAATTTCTTTCTACACTTTGGCTTGACCACATTTCCGAAACTCTCTGCTAACAGCTACACATGTTCTAATATTATTACGTGCTCTGCATATGCTCAGTCAAGTATTGACTAGAGTATCTATGGTATTACATTGGGATTAAACGCTTGGGCTTAAAAATGATCTCTGGGTCTATAGCCTAGTAAACTCCTCTGATTCTATGAACTTCTGATATGGTCAGGAATCTTTTTTCTTAATAGCCTGCTGTTTACTTGATCTTTCCTTATATCACAAATGATTCTGTCCCTTATTAAATAATCACGCAACTAATCATACAACATCTTTGGCTGGATTATTTAGCTCAGTAAGATTAACATCTGTGGTTTCTGTAGCATCCCATATCCTTGTAAGGAAAAATACTGAACTGCAAGCCGTTTTTTGGGCTCACACTAACTTGCTTGTAACTGATGTTGCTTTATCTTTCGCTTCAAAAAGATATAAAACAATGTAAGCACATCAAAGCTTCTTCTTTAACTGCACATAGAAATGTACTTTTTCAGGCTTCTCTGCTGCTGTTTTCACAGTGAGGAATAATCAAAATGTTGGAGGTAACGTTTCCAGTTTTCTGCTAAGATGACCTTCAGTGAGAAAACTCCTGAAGTTGCTGTTGGACGTTTTCCATAAAGAATTATAATGATCTACTTTCAAGTACATAAACTCAAATACATTTCTTCATTTCTACAAATATATTTTAGCAATCTGACACTTGTTATACACCACCTGGATATTTGATGTCTTTTTTTTTTTTTTTTTACACAAGAAACATATTTATTAAATTATCATGTATGACATAGGCCATGTTGCACTTATATAAATGATGACAAACCATAGCAACACAATCTCAGTTGCAAACATTATAAATTCGAAACAGTGTGACGCAACTTTAGCTGCAAACATTATACATCACTTTTAACATATCCAGCCATTGTTAGTCAACATAAATCATTTAAATCCTACCTTCCTTTAAACCTCGTTCCTCCTCTGCATGTATTGATCCCACAATTCCCATTTTTCTTCTATGTAATTTGCTCCTACCCTTTTCTAAGAGCCCAGTTCCAGTTGTGTTAACTGATACTATCTTCACTACTTCCATTAAAGTCGGTTTAGAGTCTTATTTCTATTTTCTAGTAATTGCTTTTTTGGCAGCCATCAAAATTAGATTCAGAAGGCCTTACTATGTCTAGACAATTCCAAGTTTGTGTCATAGCTCAAAAAACTAATTTCCCTAGACATTCCAACTTGCTCACCCAGCATTTCCGGCAGAGCAATCTGCAGGGGAATCTTTAAAGTCTACCAACTCATTATACCCCCAGAAAATATATTCCCATTTACCCCATCTGCCCCATCACACCTCCAACATTTGCTGTCTACCTGAGCAAAAATTCTTTGAAGTCTGCTTGGGGTATAAGAATACCCATGTAAGTACTTCCAGGCAAAGATCTAAAATCTTCTAGATTTTGTTGCATATTTGGGAGACATACATATAGCCCCCTCCAATGTTTGTTTGTGAATTGCTTATCTAATCTTTCTTCCCAGTCCTTCCTAACCTCCTCTGACTGATTCTTATAGTTATCATGTAATATTTTATATGCTTTACAAATTATTCCTTTTTTAATAGCAACTTCTGTTCTAGATTCTACTAAAAACTCTACCAGTGCTGGTCTTTCATTTAGGACCCCCCCCCATTTCTTTCTCTTTGCCTATACTCTGATATCAATCCTTGATATGGAAGGCAATCTTTAGCCTGCAGTCCAAATAAATTCTTGGCATCTTTCCACTCTGTTACCTTTCCCTCTCTAGTTATCTGCTCCCAGTACCTTGGTTCATTTGCCAGTTTTCTCCAGTATATTCCAGCTCCCTCTTGCCTATTGTCTGTATCGTAATTGCAGTCATCCCTATTGGCAGAATGTCCTTTCTTGATTCCCATATTGGCTTAGTTTTTAGACGACCTTCTACTACTTTATGAATGTAATATTCTGTATGATTATCGTTGTTCTCCTTAAAGGTCTGCATCCAAAATCCCAGTCTCTCCCTGCTACTTGAGCTTCCCTCATTTCAACATCATCTCTTTCCACTTTGAATTATAGTTTCCTGCTTGTGTAATGTATAGGAGCCTTAACTGTGTTGCTCTGAAATACCTCTTTAACTCGGGTAATCCCAATCTGCACTGTTCTATTGGAAGAATTAAGTTTATCCCACTTGACTCTTGCTGTCTTCCCCTCCCAGATAAAATCCTTCAGCCCTTTATTAATTGCTATTGACAACATCTCCTCTAGATGATAAAAATATGCCTGACCTGTGTATAAGACTAAAGGATCTAAAAACATTTTAACTGCTTGTATCTTGCTATCAATATCCATATAACAGGGCTTCCATTTTCTCAGTTTTGTATTATCTTTTCCTTAGTCTCTTCCCATGCATCTATAGCTGCCACACCAGTATCATTTTAATACATACTCCTAAACACTGTACTTCATTTTATAATGTCCCCATAGTAATGTCTTTCGGCTTTTCCCGGTTAGGGGTTGCCACAGCGGAACTCAGGTCAGCTTATGATTGGCAGTAGATTTTTACGGTGCTGAGGTGCTATCCCGATGCCCAACCTTCAATAAAGGCACACCCATTCACGCACGCACTACCTGCATGTCCTTAAATGTCACGACCGTGGGGAGGACAAGCAGACTCCACAAAGAAGGCACTCCAGCCGAGAATCGAACCGGAGAACCTCTTGCTGTGAGGCGACAACGTTAACCGCTGCACCACCGTGGCCATCTTTATTATTTCCCCATAAATATTGATATTGCTGATCCAGTTCATATGTGGGTACATAATTTACCACAATTGCTTTTGTTTTTGCTTCATTAATTTTGCATCCCGAAAAGGTCTGAAACTGTCCCAATATGTTCCACAACACTGTAATGTCTCTCTCTGGTTTTGTCAGGTATAAAATAATATCATCTGTAAACAGAGCCAGCTTTTCTTAACTATGATACCAATTATATCCTTGAATTTCTGAGTCCCTTATTTTCTCTGCCAGTGGTTCTAAATATAATGCAAACAAAGGGGGGAGAGAGAGGACACCCAAGTCTGGTTCCTCTGCTCAAGCAGAGATTATCAGAGAGGACCCCACCCATTTTAATTTTCACCTCCGATCATTCATATATTCTCTTAATCCACCTGGATATTTGCCAGGACTGCTTACAACATTGAAACTAGCAATGAGCATCTAAGCATCTGTGAAATGTTTACTTAAAATGTCTCGTGAAAAAAAATATGTATCACATGACATACAACTCTTTATACCAAGATAATGGTATAAAACTGCCTTGGAGGTAGGGAGGGCAATGACGGTATGTCCTGTCTGTCGCAACCATCAGTAAGTTGGCTTTTGAGGACCTGCTTAATTGCCTTGATATTGGCTTAGGAAGACAAAGGTTAAAAAGCTGTCTGACCACTGTGGTATATTGTTTGATGTTGATGTGGTGAATTGACAGATGAACTGGTGATGATACCAGAACATTGTCCTCTGGCAAGGGTTATATTTTCGGAAAATGTTAGGCATTACTAAGACAATGGAGGAATGGTAATTAGTACAATGTTAAGTTTAAAATGCTGTACCACAGCTACACTAAATGACCACTTCTCCGGTAGAAATAACTGGAAGAAGGTATTCAAATAAAGCACATGAATGCATCCATAATTTGTAAATAGATCTAAAATGGGCTACAGAACATGTTTTAGTGCCATGTTTGTTTGGATCAAACTGTCAACCTAGAAGTAGGAGGCTGGGTATTCTGTCCGAAGCACATCTCTGAAAAACAAGTAAGAAGGTGCCTGGTGAACAGCAGTGCTGTCTGTAGGGATCTGAGTCTGTACTGGAATACTTAGCAATGCTACAATTTGTGTATACCCCTAACCTGAGATGTGTGGTATATTCAACTGTAATTGCAAACAGTGGTATGGTTTAAATGGCTGTCTGTAATGCTGGTTATTTTAATGTGGTACAGAGGCCTGTCACAGTGCAACACCCTCCTCCATCTAAAAGCCAAGCTATGCGCCTGCTGTTCATGATTTAGAATGCTGACTGTGCAGAATGCCAAATTTATATACACGCACCACATTACAAGGGTATGAATGTAGCATACAAAGGTAATGTTTGAAAATGCATTAATGTGATGACGGTCTCCCAAACTGCTAACACTTGCCCTGAGGGAGGGTAGACAGTCCATGTCTTAAAGCACCTGATATATTAATATATCTTAAAGCACCTGATATATTAATATATCTTAAAGCACCTGATACATTAACATTTGATCACAGTTAACCAATCACAGGCATGGGGGGGGGGTTGGGCTCTGTATGCGAACATAAGCTAACATTCTTTCTACTGATCACAGTAAACCACTAGATAGGTAGCCAGTCAAAAACTGGTCACTTCTGGTGGGGGAGAGTCAGAAGGAAGCCATCTCTGTTTCAAATGAACTGATCTATAGTTACTCTATCATTGTTAAAAGAAAATGAAACTGTTTTTTTCAAGGACTGAATTTGTTGAAATGAAACACATTACAATGAACAGAAAGCCCTCCTCCTGGTTCCACATTAAACACTGGAGATGTTCACACTCAAACGAGTTAATCCACACAGGAATATGGCTGTCACAAAACCTTAAGATGAAAATAGATAACAAAAACAATGGCAATCCACCATTTACCATCTACATTATAATTATTTCATAGTTATGTACGTCTGACAGGGCAACAGTGAATGAGTCAGGACTGCCTTCAAGTTTGACAGTTCATGCTGCCTAATGTCTCTGTAAGGCCATGTGTGTCTCAGTTCTTTCTTACTGCTGGAATAAAAATGCATTTGTGTGTGAGAGTGCATGTGCATGCATGCATGTGTGTGAGAGCTCTGGTCCCTTTTCTTGTTTTTCCTTTCAGAAAAAAAATGTGTCTGCCCCTGCTGCCATAAAGCTTTTTTTTTTCATTTTTATTACTTATTTTTTACTTTGACTGCATTACTTTCTCCTATATATATTAGATCACTTAGCAACACCATTTCTGCAAAGGAGCACAAAACCTTAATTCTGATCCTCTGCTGCCATAAAGCTTTTTTTTTTCATTTTTATTACTTATTTTTTACTTTGACTGCATTACTTTCTCCTATATATATTAGATCACTTAGCAACACCATTTCTGCAAAGGAGCACAAAACCTTAATTCTGATCCACCACTACACTACTGTTGCACTACTCATATTACCTACAAGTTATATGTCCAGCATTATGCATTACATGTGCTGCACCCATCTGCTCCACATTTACATCACACAACTCCTTACTTCTACCAAATTAATACTTGTTTTGCTACCGTATATCCCTTATAATAGCAGCAGATGGACAGAGGGGTTGACACCAATACAATGATGACATTTTATAAAATGTTATCTGTTTGAACAAACTGGATGCAAATAGATGACAATGGTACTGTCCTCCTCCTCATAGTACCTTCTGGGAGAGTGGGACGTCTTATTACTTTGCAGTGATTTACTTGTGTAATGTGTTACACATCCTGGCAATATGAACTGCAAGCAACAAATACATGATACCTTTGTTTTTTGTAATTTAATATCAGCTCTCCACAATTACTGAAGGGATCCACTGCCTTGTTACAGAAAATATTAGAATTCTTGTACAACTGTAATACTACCATTTCAGTAAGTAATTTCTGGAAACCCAACTTCTAACACTGCCTCAAGTAATGTGATGTGATGTGATATTGCATATGCCTGACACTACTATCACGAAACCACAGGGGAAGAATGCCATACTGTACAACACTAATACAATGTCATCAAAGCAACTACATGAAAAGTAGGAAAAAAAAAAAGAAACTCTAAGGAAACCACTGACAAGGAGAAATGTATACACACGTTTATTGTAGAGAACATATAACAAAATGTTAAGCGCTTCTGGCAACTGTTACCTTCATCAAAACACAGAACATCCTCTACAACCAAACTTTTAAATATCCTCCAATCAAAACTTCCTGTCACATGGTACAATTAAGCCAAACCTTAATGAACAATAACTACACTATATTAAACTTAAATAAAAGAGCCACAAAAATTTATGAACAAAATATTCTAAACCTGTGAAGAGTCTAAAAATATAAAATTATTTACACGTGTACTGATTTTTGGATAAAACACTTTATAATTAACATGACTATTTAATCCTGATGCACTACAAGCATGGAATAAAATTTGCTATCCAAGTTCCCTGTATTCCGATTCAATGTCCCTATCACTATTAAAAACCAAAGAAACAATCTATAACACTGAAAACTAACTTGTTGAACTGATGACACTTGATAGAATGTTTCACTAGGGCATTATCTCTGTTCTTAGTTCTATTAGTGTCCATAAATTCTCTTTAATGCTCTGTTTGTCTTCCCTATGTAAAATTAATCACAGGTGAAGCAACATGCCATGTAAACCACATATTTTGGTTTACAGATGAAAAAACTTGGTATAAGGTACTCTTCTACTACTGCTTGGTTCTGGGATTAACAAAATGAGAACTTTGCAAAATGTATTTTCACTGAGTGCAGCTATAACATTTGTAGGCACCCCCTCCTTGCAAACACCTGACTTTTATTATCTTCTCTTTCAAAATACTGTTTGATGTTCTTACCTTTTTTGTTAATGAAAAGGTGTTTGTTACCTACCTCATCTAAAACCTCCTTACAGGCTTCTTAAATTCTCATTATCCCTTTTTAAGTGCAACCTGGATAACTGGATGGGAAACAGAAAATACACCCCTGGGATTCCACCTGTGGCCCTGCTGGACAGGGGCTTTGGGTGATGACTTGTCTAAACATGGGCTAAACTCTTGACTAGGCTTATAAGGACATCAGGGCCAACAGCCTAGTAACTTCCTATGATCCAGTTATTATAAATAGCCAATTTTATAGCCATTATCCAATGAGTGCACCACTAACATAGCTGAAGACCAATCTTGTGTCGTGTCATGAGTTGTCCTATTTTCATAGGTTCAACTTCTTTTTTGTCGGATAATGTTCTGCACTTACCTGGTCAGGTACCTCCTACATACAAATCTATCATACAAGGCCTCCATAACAACGTCTATTTTATCAGCATCATCAACTGCCCTTTAATGATGTTATGCTTCACATAGGTGGAATGCATACTAGAGTAATGCAAGTATGCACTGCTAGAAACATTCTTATAGCATATCATAGTCTTTAAATGTCCTTCTTGCACGTCCTTGTACACCTCCTTGTCCAAGAATTCAATCCTGGACTTGTGGAATTTGTGAAAAAAATGACAAAAAAAAAAAAAACAGTACTGAGTTCATATTTTCAAGAAAAACGTCAAGTTCACTGACTTGCACTTTCCAAATAAAAAATAACCATATTCTAATTTTCCTTAATTCTATTCAATCTTCGAGGAAAAATTGGTAAAAAAAAGAAAGTTGTGCATGACTGCTAGTAGCACTTTCTTCTGGTACTCTGAAAAACTCACGGGTACTAACATGATCACTGCTCTGGACTTCTTAACTGACTTCACTTGTTCTTAAGGTGGCTCCTACTGTAATGTTGTACTCCCTTATTCCCTTTTGTCTCTTTCAATCTTTTCATCTTTTTTCTTTTTAATAACAGAATCAAGTTGTTTTATATTTTGGGAATGCTGGGGAGTCTATCTTCTATCTGTGTGGAGGTAGCAGCAAGAGAATGTTTGTCCATTAATCCTCCTATCCACTTTTCTAATTGGCTGCTTTCATCCACGTTGTGCTGCCTTAACAAATTAAGGAAGGCTAAGTCAGCTGTTTCACAAATGTTATTCCTTTCACAAAGAAAACTGTCACTGAATAACCAACCATTTGTTTTTTTTTACCACTCTGAAACCTTTAGGAACTCTTTGGAATTTGATGCAATACTCCAAAAAGCAATGTCACACTGCAATCTTTTGAATTTAATCAGACACGCCTCCAGGTCTCTGAACAACCAATCTTTATTTAAAAAAAAGTTTGGGCATATGTGAAGATAATACAATAGATTCCATACCTTTGCAAGAATACAAAGATAGAGTGGTAAGAATTCCTTGTATAATTGCTGACCAGTTCTTGTTATTAACCATATGTGGTCCTGGCTGTCCCTCTTCGTTCAATGGAGTACTCTGTACCATAATGGACTCTAATGGATTAAGATATATGCTCAAATTAAACAGGAACTCTTCTGGACTCTCCTCACTTTGTGAGTCCATTCCAAACAAAGAAAAAAAGAGTTGGCTCCGATGGCTGTCTAGGTTTCATTACTAAACAGCTTATGAAGTACGAAGTGAGTTGTCAAATACATGGACATAGAACAGTAAGATGAAAGTCATTTCACAAATATACCAACCACAACTGTTATATCCTCCTAAAAATGCCAGAACTTCTCCAAACTGTGTATAGTGAATGTAAAGCTAACAGACTACCTAGTTAGGAAAGAAATAAGCATGTCATTACAGCACCAATGTTGCGATGTTGTATTACCTGTGAGACAATGACAGTACATAAAACATAACATAAAAAGGCATGACTACTTAATGACACTTTCCTAATTCCTCCAAAACTGTCTTCTACCAAGATGTCTTTTTATGGCATATGACAAAATTATTGCTAACAATCTTCTATTACTCAACATAAATTTTCTGTAGTCATGGTTTTAAGAACCAATTCTCACAGCAATCCAATCTTTTTTTCCCAAAACAAGTAATTATGCACAATAAGGATTACTACAACTCGTCATAGTAACAAACAATAACATACCTCTAATTTTTCACCGAAATCTTCTGCGTATGAAAACAAACCTACTGTCAGTGTCACACGTGTAAAACCAGGTACACAGTCTCACTTCAGATGGCTCTTCCAATAAACAGCATGTCTCATTTGATCATACAAATAAACATCATTACGTCCTCCGTCTATATTCACTACCACATTTTCTGGATCAGGTTGGACAGAATTGAATGAATAAAGTATTTACACTAGCAGCATGATGATATAGACACATAAAACACACGCGCACACACACACAGTTTACTTACCTTCTCTCTCAACGGAACAATTGTTTTAAATTGCGCGCAAGATAAAAAGTTATTTTTAAAAAAAAAATTACGCGCGCGAGTGCTAAATAGTTAATGCGTGTTAGCATGTGTGCGACACATGAATGGCTTTCCTTAAAGGAGAAGACACCACTTAAGCGGTTTCACCTGGATCCTAGTGCCTTGCCTTCTGTTACCCCTCCACACAAACACTGTACTGAAGTGTGTACAGTGCGTACGCCTCCCGACGTCCCTGCTTAGAGGCAAAAATGTACCGACGACAGATAGTGCGCTGATTAAATAAAGCACAAAACTGACAGCAAGGCACATCGTGGCCAGGGCCTAGGCAAGGAACACAGTACGAATGAAAATCTTTGTGAAGTATTTGCTTTCCACAAGTAATGCAATTATTAACTTTTACTGACATCGGTAAGGAGCAAGAAAAAGTTTCTCCAACAGGGTACTTAGCTTTAAGTTGAAGATTTCGGTTCTGAAACTCGAAAACAAAAATTTCAGGAGTCGGCCAACTGGCACTTGCGAACTGCTTCTGCTTCAGGCACCGCATGGCAAGAAAGACTGGTGTAATGGCGCCAGATGCATGTTTTATACCCCTGACAACCTGACATCATGGAAGAAGGGACAGCAACCAACACAGGACCCAAGACTTTGTTAATCAGCCCGACTAAGGGCAACCTGCCAGCAGATTACCCAAATGTAATGACTGCAACAGTGAAACACGAAGAACATGGTGTAGCAGAGTGACCTGACCAGGAGACACTTGGTGGGGGCAGAGAGGAGCCAATCGTCTAGATATGGAATCCCTGAAGTCTCAGATGAGCTGTTACCACTGCCAGACATTTTGTGAACACTCTGGGGGCAGTTGAGAGACCGAACGGCAGGGCTCTGACCTGGTAGTGATTGGCACCCAGCTGGACATGAAGGAGGCTCCTGAAGTGCTTGTCCATCTTGATGTGGTAATATGCATCCCGGAGATCTAATGAGCACATCCACACACTCTCCTGCAGACAGGGGAGGATGGAGTGAATCGTGATCATGTGGAACTTGGTCTGAACTACTGATTTGTTTAGATGACTGAGATCCAGAATAGGTTCCCCAGTCCCATGTTTTCTTTGACACTAAAAAGAATCTTGAGTAGAACCCTGAACCACACTGCTTTGAGGGGACCTTTTGGATGGCTCGTTTTTGAAGTAGCTTTCGTATCTCGAAAGCTGCCTCCTCCATTTGACTGGGTGGAACATCGGGAAGGGATTTCGGCGGTCTTGGATAGGGAATTAGTGGAATATGGTAGCCTCTGGTGATGATTCACTGCACCCACTGATTATTCGTAATGGACAGCCAGGCATTTTGGTGCAGAGAGAAATGTGCCCCGACTGCTTCCAGAGGAAAGCAATCGGGCAGCGCCTCAGGAGCACTGATATGGTCTACCTGAGAAGGAATCTGTGGAGCCCTGGTTCCGGGAACCCCCTCTGCCCCAAAAGGGGCATCTTCCGTTATTGGCACCCCCTCTGCCTCTAGAGGAGTCCTTGCCACGTGCCACATTTATTTGCTCCTCTGGTTCCTAGAGAATGAACGCTGAGGTTTGGAGAAACGTAGGCCAACGGCAGACATGGTCTTCCCGTCTTGCTCACACCTGGCTAGTGTATCCTTGACCTTCGCACCACACAGAGCAAAAGGCTCGATAGGGGCATTTAAAAAGGAAGACTTGAAGGAGTCCGTGAGGTCACAGATGCGCATCCAGGTGTGATGTCTCATGACTATGCTTGCACCCGCAGCTCTAGCTGCTCCTTCGGTTGCATGTGACAGCAACCTCATGGATGAATTAGATACGGATTTTAGGGTGGAAAGCTGGGAAACAACCTTATCTCGTGCTCCATCCGATACTTGACCTGCGATAGTTCTGAAGAGTTTGGAGATAAGATCTCTCTGGAGCCTCGTAAAATGTGCCATAAAGTTCAGACACCTAACCGCGAAGGTCGCTGATGGAAAGACTTGCTTCCCTAACCTGTCCACTGCCCTGGACTCTCTGTTGGGCGGGTGAACAGCAGGACTCTTCTGCAAGGTCCTTTTTCGTGGCAGCCACTGCCATCATAGCATCCACTGGCAAGCCTCTGGACCAATTGGGTTGATCCTCTGGAGGGGAGAGAACTTTGTCTGATCTCCTGGGGATGGCCTCAATGGAGTCGGGGTTCTTCCAAGCCCATTGCGCGATGAGCTTAACCAGCTCATCGGCGGGGGGGGGGTCACCCAAAATGTAGAGAGCCGAGAGCAAAAGGCCTGCAGGAAAACGGATTCCTCTGAGGAAGGGGTTGAGGACTTCCAGTCACCCCTCTGTTCAAGATCTCCATGATGTCCCCGAAGTAGACATTGTCAAGGGGTGACCGTGGGGACCCTTCTCCATCATCGTAATCCATATCCTCTGTGAGTGACTCATCTGGGTCCATGCGTCTCCTCTTACACATCCATTTCTGAGGGGGTTCTTCAGTGGGAACATCCGAAGAAGACTTGGAAAGTGAAATGCCATGAACAGGGGTCTCCTGGGCCTTGCGCTCTTGGAGTCCTGGGAGGGTGGACTTTGACAGCTGCAGCTCAGAGGGAACTGGGGGAATAATGAACTGTGGAGGATTGCTGGCAGCAGGAGTCCTCTCCATCACCTGGAAAGTGGGCCCGCCCAAAGAGGAATGGGAGCCTGGAACTGAAGATGACTGAATCGGAACCGGGGTCACACTCCGCTCCAGACAGCCCGCCCCCGGGGACAGAGACTCAATCAAGCTCGGAGCGGTAGTCACCCTCTGCACCGAAGTCGGGGCTGACAAAACCGACACCGGAACTGGGGGCTCAACCCCCCAAGCATGAGATTGAAGAAGGGTGGGTTCCGACAGAACTAGCACCCAAAGGGATCACGGAACCTCAGACAGAGTTGCTGCCGGCACCAAGGAAGGAATTCCTCTGTTAAAAGTTGGGTAGATGAGCCTTGGAACTGAGGGATCCAAGGCAGTAGAGTAAAGTAGGGGTTGCCAGAGAAATAGATCCAAAGCCAGGAGTGGGATAGGGTCCAGGCGGGTTTGAAATTCCTGTAGCAGTCAGCAGCTGATCAAAAAGTCGCACCTCATCCAATTCGGAAAGGCTCCTGCTGGATCTCACCGATATACCTGAAGGGGAGTCAGGCTGGTCCAAAAAGGGGCTGCAGGCTTGTCCAGCAAACAGGTCCACATTGGATGAGTATCGGGTCCGTGGTGTGTCGCAGAATGGCACTGACGATTCCAATTTTGCAACAGGTAATAACTGTATGGTCGGAGCCATGAAAGGGCTCAGATCAGAAGTCACTATAGGAGTGGACGATAGGAACGGTTCCGATGTCATTGTCAGTACCGATAATGGGGTTGATAGGAACGGTTCTGAAGTCTTTGTCAGAACCGATAACGGGATCGAAACAGGCGAAGTCAGTGCCGATAAAGAAATGGAAATACTGATTGTTATCAAAGACATCATACTGGTCGATATCAAAGACATCATACTGGTCAGTATCAAAGACGTAGGCGGTGCTGTAATTGTCAGTGCCGGTGTGGGTGCCGATGAGGCTACCTCGGTAAACTTTATTGGAGCCAAGCTCGGAGGCGATGTAGTAGTTGGCACCAATGAGGAAGAATGGTGTTCAGACGATGACTTATGGGCCTTGTGCTTATGACCTTTACCTCTGTCAATGGCCGGTAAAGAGGAGTCTGATCGGGTGTTTCTTATCCAAAGCTGGAGTGGGTGATGGCCTCCGAGAAAGGCGAAGCAAGCAGGCCCTTTGAAATAAGTTTGTTACGACATTCACTCAGCGTCCGCTGACAAACTAGCACAGATATCACAAGGGGGTTTCTCTGACAAATGCGGAACCCCCAAACAGTAAACACAGTCCTCATGGAGGTCACTATTCGGCAGTTTACCACTGTAAGAAGAGCAGTGTTAAAATCCTGTAGTTCCCTTTTTTTCAGACATTCCAAAAACACACACACACAAGGGACAGAGAGAGGAAAGAGAGGTAATGGAGGAGAGAAAAAAGTAAATGCCGACAATGGTAACAAGATACCATAAAGGTACAAAGTTAGAGATACCAAGAAATTACCAATAATGGTAAGAGAGAAATACCTGTGGGTAGAGCAGTAGCAATACAGAATAACAACAACAAGTTATAAGGAAGAAAAAACGTTTTCAAACTATTAAATCTTTAAGAAAAAAACACTTAGCTGGAGAGCTCAGTAAAACGCTGCTATATGGCTGCACGGCAAATGAGATCTGAGGTAACTGAGCAAAGGACATTGTGGGTAGCAGCTTAGCTTGAGTGTTTTTGGTGCATGCAAGCTTGGTATAAGGCCGACTTGGTTCCGAGGGCTCAGAACCGAACCCATCAGGGATGAATAGGAAGAAGATTAACAACTTCAGATCAGCTGTTAGGTCTGTCTAAATCTTCTAGTTCTGTCAACTTGCAAACTATTGATTGAACCAATGGACTCTTCAGTCTATCTCTAATTTCACCACTAAAACCATGTCTTTTTCCTGCCTTCTAATTCCATCACTGTCCCTAGATAGCTTTTCCTTCAAAAATTAACCGAAGAACTGCTAATAATATCTATTTTTTCAGTAACTGTCTCATTACAGCCGAGTGACGTCTCCAGGCGTTTCTGCAGTTACACCCTACTGCTCCTCTAGGCGTCAAATATTGCCTGTTCATATTTGCATTAATAATTCCAAAACCATGTTACATACAAGGTATCGGAAAATTTTAACTTGAAGCATACATGATAGCAAACACAATTGTACTGATATTGTTAATGGGTATTTCTTAAAAATGTATGGTGATAACTTCAATTTTTAAATGCTGAAATCACGCCCACTAGGAGTTAAAGGTACACACTCAAAAGAGCTCTACTGGAGGAACAAATAGCAAAGACAGTCAGTTTTATATTTACTTCTTATAAACTGCTATTGCTCTAAATATGTGTGCAAAATATGCCCTCTATTTATTGTAACACTATAATCAACTGTTCATTAAGCTTTCTCCCTAGGCCTTACAAAAAAGCAGAACCTAGATGAAAAAATGTTAAGAAAAAAAAAACTGTATTGAAATTCCTAACTATAAAATTATGTTAACTATTCTTTTTAGCATCATATGACTTGCTTTTTATTAACTTAAAGGATAAAGAAAATGTTTCGTATGTGTTTCATATGTGTATAAAACCCAGTCTACTATACAAGTTCCATATAATGGACACTAATCATGAGAGGACACTGCTCTGAAGACAGAAATACTTCTGTTTTGTTTTGCAATTTTTGACCATGTGGCCTGCTAACTATCAAATCCTCTCGATCTATCAGTCTCTTCTTTCTCCTTCACTGAGCAGGGGATGACTGTGAGTAGTCATTAAGACAGCTTTTATATTTTCCTATTTTTTTTTACCCCATCCCGAGCAGTTTGCTCCCAGTCAGGTGCAGAGGAGCAGAGTGCAAGGGGCTGTTCACAAGCAGAGGATCTCACTTCTGTAAGGGTCATTTTATTCAAAGCAGCCCTAACCCTTCCCCTGTGGCACAGTGGTGGTCTCTCTAGTCTGCACCAGGGAACCTGCACCACCCTGTGTGTCTTCCCCATGCACATAAACACCACAGAAGAGGTAAACAAACCATGCCCCTTGACTCCTCCCCCTCACTGCTCTTCCATTATCAGGGCTACTAATTGAACTCTGGTCACCAGAGTTAGAGTCAAATCTCCATTTCTCTGTGCCAAGCAGCTTGGCATCATTGTTCTTTTCAAATTATCTCTCACGTTCTTCCACAAATGACAGGTTAACTTGTCTTTTTATGTCAGAGAGTTAAACAGAACAGTTCAGAATTCATCCATTCTTGTTTTTCCCCCTCTTCATTTTCATCACTGCACTACTGTG
This sequence comes from Protopterus annectens, assembly GCF_019279795.1. NCBI lineage: Eukaryota > Metazoa > Chordata > Ceratodontiformes > Protopteridae > Protopterus > Protopterus annectens. The sequence goes on from NC_056735.1 coordinate 1,462,779,502, forward strand.
TCCTATCTACAACATATGTACCATATTTTCTAAATCCATCTATATGCCACACTGGTGGTTCCCAATGAGAGTGAAAAGTAAGGCTGCAGTGTTTGTAATGCAACAAACATGTTTCCATGTCAGTCTTCTTGGTCCTCCCAGCAAGTCACCATATCCTGTTAATACACACAAACCTCAATGCATGTTCAGCAGCCTCCTGCCCATGACAGGAACACACTAACATTCTGAGTAATGCACTGCTGGGATGACTCTCCTACATGCCTGGGCATAGATGGAAAGGGAGATGAGAGCGGATGTTTTCTGTCTTAACATAACTCACTGTTCTGCCAGAACACTGGATGTATACAACATTAGTCTGACCCCTGAGTCATATGCAAGTGCACACTGCTACATACACAGGTTATGGCCAAACTATGCTACAAGTCCCTCATGCGCCAAAGAATACCTAAAATAGCTATAAGGAAAAACACAGATACAGAAGCAGCGGTTCACTTAGTCTCACCTCCTTTTCCAAAACTCCAGCAAACAAGGCAGATTTTGAATACTGACAGCATGAGAAAGTTAAATGCGTAATGTCCATGTATATTTACAAAAACACCTATTAAATCCTGTACATACAACATGAGTAAAGAAGAAGAGTTAAAATGCTTCCAGAATGATTAACAGAATATCTGTAATACTCCTCTAACGAGCCATTCGAATGATGAATGGGTCACAACACACAGATTTCACATGATTACTATCTGAGGAGATTAAGGAGGTGGTGAGAGATAGATGCTATCCCTCAGGAAAAGTCCTCCAAGGCTTACAAAACTCATCAACTTGAATCTGAACGATGAACGGTCTTGGCTTCCTGTTTTACTTCACCACTTTCCTCTGACTGTCTTCATTTTAATGGGAGCAAGAAAAACATCTTTAGATTAAAAAAAAAATCAGGATGCAGGAGGAAGGAAACACATTGAAGGCTTGCTTTAAAAAAAACAGCAAACAATAAATGCAGTAATTATTCTATTGTATTAAATTTCCCAAAGAATCACCTTGACAGAAAAGGGATTTGAATTTTATTGTTCCAGTACACTGGCTGAATAAACGTACTGCTATTGAGCAAAGGATGACTGACAAACATCAAGAAAGACGTCCAAAAATAAGCATACAGAGGTTTCAGCCCTACAAATGAACAAGTTATCTCAGGAAATAAATTAAATGTTTCTTACTTCCTTTGTTGTCAACAATAGATGCACACCAATTTATAAAAAAAAATTCTTAAATGTTCTCATAGTCTTCATCCTTCTGCACCCTGATCCTTTGACAATGTAGTGCAACCACCTAAAAAAAAGCTAAGCACCTTGACCTGACCTATGAGACAAACCCACACAAAGCTCTCCATCTGCTGCTCACCACTTGGCAGGCAAGCTTGCTCTGACTCTGTTCTGCCTAGAAAACTACATGATACCATGTGTCACAAGAGAAGCGATTGCCAAAGTATTGAAGAAGCATCCCAAAAGTGGAAGTATAAAAACATGAAATAAGAGAACAGGAAAGTAAAATTTAGTGCATTCACACAATTAAAGAAATTATAGATCTCAACATTTATGTGTCATCTGGTTGGGTGTTTACCTCATAAACAAAAAGTACAGGGTTTGATTCCTACCAAAGGGAAGCAGGCAAGAGTTCAAATGGCCTAAAAGGGCAGGTCATCTGGTATTTGACTTTTCACCAAAAAATCTTTAGAATCACATAAAAATGACATGTTTTATTGTGTAATAGCAACATTTACCTTACAGAATACTGTGAGGAAACAGTCTTGAGCATTGATTAATAACATGATATGCTTCAAAGCAGTAACAAAATGAAGACTACTGTTGCAAGTGAGTTTGCAATTACATTACCTGAAAATAATCTAGCTCACCATTTTTAAAAGATGTATGCAATGAGCTGCTTATCCCTTTTAACAACTAATAACATATCCGTGCTGTCTTACTTTGTAGAAAAAATAATTAAAAAAAGATGCATTTAATGCGATCATCGAAAGATCACTGCAGTACTGATGGAGTGGTTCAAAATGGCAAAGAAAAGTGCCTCTCTGCTAATGTATTACACCAAACAACACTGCACACCTTTTGCTTAGCCTTGCAAGAATACTCTCTTCTCTCTTGAGGTGGAACCACAGACCTCCAAGGAACCCCAAACCCTGTTGGAGTGTATTGCATTAGATGATCAGAAAGTAGTTTACTGGCCCAGTGCTTTTACATCAATTAAACTACAGTATGTTGTGACAGTTTACTTTCTCTTTTCCACAAAATTTTGTAAGGGTTATTTGGTGTGCACATTTTGCCTTAAAGGCAAAGAAGCAGATTTCAACAAGTCACATATAACTGTCTGAATGAAACACAAAAAATATCAAAATATTGGTAGGTTCATTTCAGTTAAAGTGGGATACAAAAATTTAAGTGCTGTGGTGTGTTAAAGATCCAGGAAACAAAATTAGAAATGGTTGTGTACCTGCTAAGTTTTTCTTCTCAGAATAGCTCCAGTAATCAGAAACCCACGTGCACAGCTGCCAAGTTGTCCAAGGCTTTAATCAAGAGGAATCCTAAGCAAGGAGCAACTATAACAGCATGAGATCTGAACGTCTCACAGACATTAATAAAATAACTGCAGGACAGAAAATTATACTTCAATTTAGTCATTAATTACCTGAAATTCACAGTAATCACATACTAATTAAAAACAGTCCCCATCAGTGGCTGCTAATTTTGGATGATTTTCTAGTCCATTTAGTGGGGGTAGTGTAAGAATTACCACCACTGCTGAGACACCTTAACCAGGTAGTCACAGCTCACACCACTAGCTGGAGTATTCATTAACTAATTGGAACTCATTAACATAACAAATACAAAATGCAGAAACAAATGAGAAAGTACCAGCTAACACTGGATGTTCAAAAGCTCATGCCTGCAGCAGTCTCTTGGAAACAGATGGAGTAAAAAAGCTGAAATGAAGACACTGATGAAATGAATTATAGCCACAAATCTGTATAGCGTTGCTAAGTCATGACATTTAAATTGAAATATGCCTTCACTTGTAAAGGGGAGTGAGTGTGTGTGTGTGAAGTCTCACATGGGAATAAAATGTTTCCATGACTACAGTATATATAGATGTCTCTACTACCTTCAGTCAGATATACTTAGTCTGCAGGCTGATGGCAAACTGCTTCCAAGATTTACAAAAAAAAAAAAAAAAAAAAAAAAAAAAAAACACGTTAATTTCAAGACTATAAGTCTACGTATTTAACATTTTTATAATGCAGCAGTAGTACATATGCTTCCTTTGTGGTGTTCAAACTAGAGATAAATGAACATCTTAGTGAATGTGATAAGAAGACAGACACAACAGTAGATCTGTATCACTTAACGTGCTATAAAGAGTGAGAATCAGAGATGAATCAGTCACAAATGGTGCCTTAAGCAGAGAAATGGATTGCCCCCCCCATACACAGCACTCCTCCCTCAGCAACCATTCCAGTGTCCCATTACTTGGCTGTTTCTCCCCAATTACCATAAACACTGCTGAAACCTCTCAGTGTGCATACTGTTTTCTGCTTCACTTCTACAATGACTACAGATATTTGGATTTAATTTAAAACTTGTATTTCAAATTTTACAGTGCAAACAATGACAGACATCTGCTAAACAAAGCAATACAGTCTCACAATGAAAACAGACTCAACATTAAAACTTCTCTGCCCTTGAAACTCACATTTATTTTAACGGCATTGAACTCCACATTAAAAGAAAATGCATCCAGCCACTGGTGGATAAAGTTTACCTTTGGGCTCTTTTTCAAATCATAGGCCCCTTGCACACTTTTTATGACCATGCAAACATGCACGAGTTCTTTGTTTCACCTTCCTGATTTTATTAAATTATATTCCTTGTATAATGCAGCACCACTTGTTACCCATGTTTTAAATTTATAGTTTTGAACATTTTTCCAGTAAGCAATGAAGCAAAACATATGAACCAATCAGGGCCGGCCTTAGCTGAAATGGAGCCCTAGGCGAAGTAGTGCTTCGGCGCCCTTTAAGCCCCACCCACACCACAGGCATGAAACACCTCTATTTGAGCCACACCCTCGGGGTCACTCCCCAAGAAAGCCACTCCAGTCATTTCCTTAAATTATTTAAATGCATAGGAAGAATAACTGCATTACAAGGTAGCTTTAACTACAACTACTTCTGCATAGTATTTTCTACTTTAAATACCAGATCACAGTCAAACAGGGCCCTAGGCAGGGTAATAGACTGCCCCTCAGAGCAGCCGCTCCTGCTGCAACCCCCTCCCCCCAGCAGCAGCCCCCATTTCAGTGTTCCATTATTTTATTTCTCACTAGTTACCATGCATACTGTTCTCTTATTTGCTTCTACACTCATTACAGATTTTGAAATAAAATAGCACAAACACAGGCAGCCATTTGCTAAACAATACAGTCTCGCAATGAAAACAGACTTGGCATAAGCAGTAAACGTCTCTGCCCTTGAAACTCACATTCATTGAAATGGAAAAATTCATATTCATTGAAATGGCATGAAAACCCACACAGAAAATGCATCTGGTCAGTGAAGAATTAAGCTTACCTTTGGACTGTTTTCAAAACAGAGTCCTTGCACACAATTTTTAGGGCCATATATCCGTATATTTGTTCTTTGATTCACCTTCCTGATTACACTGAATTATATTCCTTGTATAATACAGCACCACTTGTTAGAAAGTGTTTTAAATTTATAGTTTTAAACATTCTTTTAATAAGCAATGAGACAAAATGTATGAACTAATAACTACCCATTTCAGAAATTTTCAACCATAAAAGTCCACTCAACTTCTGTTATTATAATCCACCAATATTACTCCATACTCACGATCTCAGAAGATATAAAATCATCTGAATTCCACATTAAATAAATTCATACCTAATGAAAAGGTTGCTACCGGCAAAACAACTTCACATATCAATGTTTTATCTACAAATTCAGTGCCTGCTTTCCTTGAAGAATTAATTGCTTATATTGCATTAAATAAATTGGTAAGTTGGTAATATTGCAATAGGAAATGACCAACAAGTTCATAGTCACTAGGCATCTCATACAAAGGACATACTCAGGAGTTTAGAACCCCTATCCACCTTATAATGCACCAAATAATCAACAATCATATGGGCAATGCAATATCAGCACGCTATCTACATGGTGTCTGAGTTGAATCTACAACCTTCTGCACCAAAGGCAATTATACTACTAACACTGCTTTCAGATTTTACAACACAGTGTGCCATTTGATAAACAAAAAACAGCTAGTTGCACACAGAAACATTTACACTTGTTAAGAGTATGTTTTAAATTTGTAGTTTTGAACATTTTTCCAGTAAGCAATGAAACAAAATGTATGAACCAATAATGACAAAACTACCCATTTCAGAAGAGTTTAACCATAAAAGGCCCCTCAATCATCTGTCATTACAACCTACCATGCATTTTCTGAAGGAAATGAAGGCTGAAACTCAAATGCATGACATTTAGTTATTTAAATCTTCAGTGATTTGCCAGAAAACCACAAATTTTATGAGGAATAGGCCAAAAATATGAGGCAAAAATCTAGATAGTTGAGAGCAGGGTTGCCAGATGTCTCTATTTGGGAGGGACTGTCCCGAGATCAGCAGCCTGATCCCGAGTCCCGCACTGCCGGTTTAAATCCCGGGCAGCCTCCACTTTGTTTTTTTTTTTTTTTTTTATTGGCCCGTATACCGGCATACGGGCCAATCAAAAATCGAGCTTCTTGTGTTTAATGCGGAACTGCGATGTTCCGCATTAAACAGAAATAGCTCAGTGTTTAGCGTTTTTTGATTGGCCCATATACCGGTACATGGGCCAATCAAAACATCGCAAAACAGAGCTACTTCTGTTTAATGCAGAACTGCGATGTTCCGCATTAAACAGAAGTAGCTCTGTGTTTAGCAATTTTTGATTGGCCCGTATACCGGTATATGGGCCAATCAAAACATCGCAAAACAGAGCTACTTCTGTTTAATGAGGAACTGCGATGTTTCTCATTAAACAGAAGTAGCTCTGTGTATATTTATTTTTGACTGGCCCAGGCCAAACAAACACAGAGTTACTTCTGTTTAATGCGGAACTCTGATGTTCCGCATTAAAGACGTGGAAGACCTTTTTTTTTTTTTTTTTTAAGTCTTCACTTTGTCCCTACCTGGCCAGTCGGAGGTATGCATACCTCTCAATCTTACTGCAAGAAATCTGGACAGGATGTGGATGCAATGACCATAAAAATAGGGATGCATTTTAAATATTACACTTTTTAACTTAAAGTTGCTAGAACAACAGGATTTGTGTTAACTTGCATTTCTGAAGGATATGAAGTATGTTAAGAAACTCTTATGTTAATTCCTGTGAAAATATGCCATGTCATTGTCCTGCTCAGCAAATTAGAATAAGCTTCAGTTAGTTGAGCATTGAAATCCCATTATAAATGTATACGGAATCAATTAACCAACTTTTTTGCTAAAATGAAAGTGAAACATTCCCATATTAAAAATATCAACCCTGAAATTGCACGTGGTTGGGTTTTACAGGGAAGGTAGTGATAGCATTTTTTTTTTTTTTTTTTGAAGTGGCCATATTCAACAAATAGTTTTCATAAACCTTGTGGGACTGAAATTTACTTAGTCTCCAAACTACAATTCCCAAATACAATGTGACCTGTTCCTCATGTGGTTACCTGCCAAACCAAAGAGTAGGGGTTAGGTGTGCATACATTTTTACAGTTATATGAGCCCAGACGATAAATACAGAATGGAGTGGTATACTGCTGAAATTATTTTTGTATGCCTGTAAGGAACACTAAGTGGATAGCTCATCACTGTAAACTGGGGAGATGCTGTGTGACTTCATGTTGCAATTTTACATCTTTAAAATGCATCCAGGCGGAGCTCTGTAGTACCTGATTGGAAAGGAGCTGCGAAAGCAGATCTCATTCCTGGTAATAACACTTTTCAACTTGTCTTAACCCAATTTTACATCTTTAAAATGCATACAGGAGGAGCTCTGTAGTACCTGATTGGAAAGGAGCTGCGAAAGCAGATCTCATTCCTGGTAATAACACTTTTCAACTTGTCTTAACCCAATTTTACATCTTTAAAATGCATACAGGCGGAGCTCTGTAGTACCTGATTGGAAAGGAGCTGTGAAAGCAGATCTCATTCCTGGTAATAACACTTTTCAACTTGTCTTTAACCCCCTCGGTCCACATTCCACTGACTATTGCACAGAACTGCAGATACAATTTAAAGTTGGGGAAATAGCTTAACACAACAGGTTTATGAGCAGTGCGCATTTTGTATGAATGGTTCCTATAGCTGATGAAATAATAATACTTGGGATTGCACGTCCGCTACTCTCCTCAAATGTAACACATAATCATGTAGTATTCCACACACCTACTCTCTCATACAACACACAGACATGCATCTTTTCTCTCAAACACACACACACCTACTCTTTCACATAATCTCACATGCACTTATCTCTCATACAAACAGAACGACTAATTAAAATTCCACACACACACACACACACTTTCTCTCACATACAGAAGGCCAGTTTAAACTACACAGACACACACATACACTTACCTTCTTTTTAATCTGAATAGCCACACGTGTACACATGGAGTTAACCCATATCTTAAAATGCTAGCTTAATTTCAGTGTGCAACTTTAGAATGTCTTTACATCCACGTTGGCGCGCGTGGATGTGACGCATGCATGTTCCTATTAAAAGCAGCAGACTCCGCTACCATGGAGTGAAGTTTTTTTTTGTTAATTCTTGAAAGCCTCCTGGCCAACCTGCAGCTGTAGAAGTGGGAGAGCGCTCGCTTCCCCCTCCTTAACCTATGATTCCGGCGCCCTATGGTTTATTTATTTTAATGAATTTACTTTTCTTATTAAGAAAAGTAAATTAATTAAAATAAATAAACACAAATTGCGCTCTTTATGAGGCTGGCTTCTACGGCGTCCTAGGCGGTTGCCTAGTCCGCCTATGCCTAAGGCCGGCCGTGGAACCAATAATGACAAAACTGCCCAGTTCAGAACATTTTAACCATAAAAGGCCTTCTGTCATTACAATCCACTACTACTATAAGTCAATATGCAAAATCTCCATAGAAGTAAAAGTCATCTGAATATTTCCACATTAAAGAGATCTGTAACTAATGAAGAGGTTGCTGCTAGTAAACAACGTTATACTTCAGTGTTTCATCTACAATTTCAGTGCCTGTTGCCGTTGAAGAATAAACTGCTTATGTTACATTAAAAAAAAAAAAATGGTATGCTAGTAATATTGCAATAGGAATGGATGGCAAACTGATAACAGGTTCATAGTTGCTATGCATCTCATCCAAAACAGGACTGCAGCACAGCACCGCACCCCACAAAGTACAACACAGTATCGGCAATCATGCTGCAGGAGTAGAACCCATAGCCTTCTGCATCAAAAGCAATTATGCTACCTGTTGTGATACTAACAATGCTTTTCAGTTCTACAGCACAATAGTGATACCATTTGCTAAATAAAACAGTTACACATTGTAAACAGACTTGACATGAGCAGCAGTAACCTTCTCTTTCCTTAAAGCTCACAATTCCTTGAAAATGCATCTGAAACTTAATTCCTTGAAAAATAAACCCAAAACTCAATTCCTTGCAAATGCACTTGAAAACTTTCTTTTAGCAGCTTGGTAGTTTGGGCAGAGGATTCAGGCTCTTGTTACATGTAACTAAGGTACAAGATTTGAGCTTGAGCAAATTACCACTACCACCTGCTATTCCTAGCTTGAGTATTTCACGCACGCGCACACACACACACACACACACACACACACACACACTTTTTACTTGTACAACTCAGACTGCAATGCACACTCCTACATGTCCACTAGTGGTCTGGAGTACAGGAAGGTCTTCATGAGTTCAAGTTTTACACGTGGAAATGAATACAAACAGTTCTGTGCAACGATTACACACAGATGCAACAGGTATGTGTGACTAAGTAAACACAAAGGGTGTTCTTAAAGAAAAACACCCTTTAAAAAAGTAATAATTTTGTTATTTTTTAATTTAAAAAGTTAATCCCTGACCAGTGAGGGCCCACTCCCAGCCAGTGGACCCTAGGCAACCACCTTGGTTGCTTAGTACTGAATCTGGCTCTGGAGAGAATTCATTAGTTACATTAGTGGGGAAAGTACAGTTGTGCAAAATCTTACCATAATGGGAGATGTCTTTTTCTTCACTGTTGCACTATTCATTACAATAGGGATCCCCTGCCAAGGGCAGCCCAACATCCAGTGAGTATACCGAAGCCTTTAAGCTGCTTTAAGGTGTGCTGTACCTCACACATATACTCTTCGTGTAGTATATGGCATAAAGATGACGTCCAGATATAACACCTTCAGAACTGAGTTTTGCAGTAGGAACTCCTGTCCAAGGAGTATAGAGGTAACCAATACATCAAGAAGAGAAACGGACAGGGGGTGGAGGGAAAGAATGAATACTGGAACAGTGAAGAGAAGCACATTTACCATTATGGTAAGACATTACAAAATGCATTTTGCCCCTCCCTTTCACTGTTGCAGCATTCATTACCATAGAGATAGTACCAAAGCTCAGGAAGAAGGGAGGGAGGAGGAAGGATCATCACAGCTTTCTAGAAAGCCATGAAGGATGGTCCTAGGAAAACCATCTCTAGCTCTGGAAATTCCATCCAACTTGTAGTGCTTGGTAAATGTATGCACAGAAGTACGGGTAGCTGCCTTAAGAATAGAGTTAGTATCCAAACCCTCGAAAAAAGCATGTAGAATGAGCCTTTAACAGAAGGAAGGCTCTTACAATGAAAGGAATAACAAAAGTAAATGGCCTCAGAAATCCAAGAAAAAGAAGTTTGCTTGGACACAGCCAATCCTAAGGACCTAGGATGAAAACAAAGAGCTGATGAGATTTACAAAAAGTCTTAGTCTTATCTAAGTAAAATCTGAATTGTCTATGCACATCCAACGTGTGTAGCAGCTTCTCACTAGCAGACTGCAGAGAAGAGAAAAAGTGGGGAAATTAATACACTGATTAAGGGACAACTCATTTACCACCTTGGGCATACAAGAAGGCTTAGTATGAAGGGATGCCTTGTCCTTATGAAAAAACAAAAAAGAGGCCAAGCTATAAGGGCTTGAAGCTCAGACACCCATCTGGTAGAAGTAAGGGCTAAGAAAAGCAGTCTTCCAAGAGTACTGTTGCAAGGAAGCTGAAACTGCAGGCTCAAAAGAACCCTAGGTCAATTCTTCTAAAACAAAATTAAGTTCCCATGGAGAAGGAACAGGCTTCCTGGTACGCCTAATATGTAGGACACCTTTAAAAGTTGTTTGGCTGCAAATCTAGATGCTAAAGGAGATGATAAAGCCAGATAAGCAGAGATAGCGGATAAGTGGGCTTTAACAGAAGAATAAGCCAAACCAGTATTGCGTAGTTCACACAGATAAGAAGGAACCAAAGGAATACCCACAGAAAGCAGGTCCAGGTTAGGAGAAAGACACCAAACAGAAAACCTCTTCCATTTGGATAAGTAGGATTTCCTAGTATGGGGTTTCCAGGCCTCCTGCAGGACCCAAAGCATGTCCTCTGAAAAAAGGTGTCTATGTGGAATCGAAATCCTATCACCCACAGTGTCATTTGAAGAGTGGACAGGTGGGGATGGATAAGAGATCTCTTGATTGTGATTAGGTCCATCCTGTGAGGTAACTTGTGATGACTGTCCTTGATTAAATACAGGAAAGGGAACCAATGCTCTCTCAGCCAAAATGGAGTCACCAACAAGATTCTGGGAGCATCCTGTTGAATTTTAAACAGTTATTTTGGAATGAGAGTAAGGGAAGGGAAAGCATAAAGAAACATCCCCTTGCAAGAAAAAAGAGAGGGTGTACACCTTCCAAACCAGAGGACCTGGGACTCTGGTACAAAATAGAGGATGTTGTCTGTTCAGATGGAATGTAAAAAGATCTACTTGAAGAGTACCCCACTGATTGATAATGTCCCAAAACACATCCCTGTGAAGCATCCATTCAAGGTATGGAGTTTTAAACCTGCTCAGAGATCCCCACAATGTTTCGACATGAGGGAATGTAAACTGCCAGATGAGTCAGTTGATACTGAACAGACAGTTCCTACACTAGGAATGCCAACTGGCAAAAAAGATAGGACCTTATCCACTCCTTTTTGTTTACATACCACATTACTGCAGTATTGTCTGTAAACACATTGAGAGGTCCTAGGGAGAAGAGAGGATGAAAAATCTGTAAAGCCAGCAGAAGCTCTCATTTCTTTGACACTGATGTGTTCTTCCTGTTGATGAGGCGCCCATACCCCCTGCACCTTTAGGGAACCAAATGCTGCTCCCCATCCCACATCTAAAGCATCTGTGAACAGCTCCTGTGAAGGAAGTGGTGGATGAATAGGGAGCCCTGGATTGAGGATCAACTGCTGAATACACCAGTGAAGCTCTTTCTTGAGACAAGGCAGAAGAGGAACTACAAATTTGAGGGAAAAAGCATGTTGAAGCTAAACTGACTTCAGAAACTACTGAACATTTTTCATGGGGAGTTTGGCCAGAGGGAGCATAGGAAAAGTGGAGGCCATGAACCCCAGAAATCTCAGAAAGTCCCTAGCTGTTAGCAAAGCCAAAGGAAGAAGGGACTGAAAAAAGGAGATAAGAATTAGGGTCTTGGGAGGAGACAGGGATGCCAGCATAGACACAGTCTGGATCCTGCACCCCAGAAAAACATAATACTGAGGAGTCAAAAAGGATTTTTTGGAAATTTACAGTGAACCCCAGGCTTTGCAGAAGAGAAATGGCAAAATGGAGATTTTGCCATAAAGTTTCTTGAGAGGATACCTGAAATAGGCAAGACTTGGATCCCCTGTAACCTGCAAAAAGCAATCACAGTAGCGAGGCTTTTGGCAAATACCCTTGGGGCAGTAGAAAGGCCAAAGGGCAAAGCAGAGAACTGAAAATGCCAGGAAGCAACAGAGAAATGTAAAAACTTCCTGAAATGGGGGTGAACTGGGATATGGAGATAAGCATCCTTAAGATCCAGCGACACCGTATCAACCAGAGGAAGCAAAAAAGGGAACAAAGTTTCAAAGGATAACATTCAAAAAAAGGGAACCTTCAGAAATATATTTAGATGTGGAAATTCTAAAACTGGTCTCCAAATACCCTCTTTTCCTGGGTACAAGAAACATTCTGCTGTAAATCCCCCCACCCCTTTCGGAAACTAGAACTTCTTGAATGGTACCCTGAGTCAAGATATCTCGAAGCACCGCTGGAAAGAAGAACAGCTGTTCCTGAGGGGGCTGAGGAATTCACATAAAAAGGGAGGGAAGAGATTTCCAGACCATGAAATACCCTTGGCAGAAAATAGACAGAACCCAAGGAGTCCTGAATAATCTTTAACGAAACAGGGAGAGCTAGAGAAAGAGGAATTTGGCTGGGAAGAATTGGATAGTCAGACAGCACCTGGTTTATCAGGAAAAGGAGACTTCGGGGCACAGAAGTCTAAATAGCTTTAGCAGGAGGACCCCGCTTCCCACCATTCTTGCCCTTCGAGGGAGGGTGAGTTTGCCTACAAACAAAAGCTGGCTTACTGGGGTAATTTCTCTGAAACTTGAGTACAGAAGAAACAAAGCATGTTTAAGTTCCTGTACGGCCTTGCCCTTATCCTGAAGAGACTTAAACAAAGCAGCAGCTTTGCCAAACAAGTGTTTATTATCCAGAGGATCATCCATCAACTTAGCCTTAATATCATCAGGCAAAGGTTGAAGCCAAAGCCAAGAATATCTACTCATCACAGACCCAAAAGCAGCAGCTCTAGAGGAAGCATTTGCTGCATCATAACTACACTTGATGGAATGGACGAGTCACCTGGGCAGAAGTCCCTAACAGGGAAAGAGCAGAAGTCTTCCCTTCAGAGTCTGGAAGATCAAAAATTACCTGACAGGCCTGGGAAAGAAGAGCCAACATGTACCTAGACATATGGGTCTGATAAATGACAACCCTAAAAGCTTAAGTAGCAGAGGTATAAACCTTTTTCCCTAATCTTTCCATGGATCTGCTATCTTTATCAGAAGGCAGCAATTTAGAGAAGGTAGCAATTGAGATGGCTGGTTAGAAGCCACAAAGACCACCAAGGGGTGAGCAGAAGGGTATTTGTAAAGAAATTTACAGTCCTCAGGCACGCTATAAAACCTATCATATTTCTTGGAGTCAGGAAGCTGAGACTCAGAAGCCTTAGAAGCATTAGAAAAGGCATCCAACAAGGTAGCCAAAACAGGAAGGAGAGCAGAAGGTCTGGGAGAATCCATCTGCAGTAGCTCATAATACCTCTCTTGTACTTCAGAAACCTGAGCACAATCCCATTTAAAAAAAACTCCATCATTCTAGAGATTGCACCCCCAAAAAAAATCTCCTCAAAAGGAGTGTCAGGAGTAGTAGATTCCTCTTCCTCAAACCAATAACCTGAAGAAGAATGAATCTAAGAGGAGTAAGGAAGGGATTCCTCATCTGCATCCTCCTCAAAGGAATCCTGTTCCCTGGGTCTTTTAAGGGGAGTAGAGGACCATGGAGGAGCTGGAACAGAAACTCCCTGAGGAGGTTTTAAAGCCATCAAAGCATTAAACAACCCCTGAGTGAAATTTTGCCAGTCACGCTGTGGTTCCTTAGGATCTGGAGTGATATGTTTAGCTTTCTGCTTTTTCTTCAAGGGAACATCCACCTTACAAAATACAGAAGGCTCCAACCCCAGGTGGCATTCAATAATTGTATTAGGGACTTCTTCTCTGACCAAAATTTGAGGAACACCCCTAGGCCCCTGGGAAATAATCAGCTGTGGTTCCCCCTGAATGTCCAAAGCAGACATCTGCAAAGCCTCCACAGACGTGCCTAAAGTCAGATTCTTGCTGGTCTTCAAACTGGTCACAGCCCAAGAATGCAGTCGGGTGAACCTCTGGGCTTTCACTCACCTCAGAAGAGACATCCGGCAGAGGCTGAACAGCAGAAGAATCTGGCCTAGATTTCTTGGCCTTCTTTTCCATGGACAGCTGTCCCTCAGAGACAGAAGTTCTTTCCACTGTGTCTTTAGCTGACAGCTTAAGGCAATGATTCTCCAGATACAAAGCCAAAGAAGAAAGGTTACTCCGGAGGGTCTTGTGAAAAAAGGGCTGACAGACTGAACAGAATGTATGATCATGGGATGCCCAGAGGCAAAACCAGCACTGCTTGTGATGGTCTTTAAGGAGAATCTGTCGCCCACACTGGCATTTACCCTTCTGAGATATGAAAACCCACAAGCAACAACAAAATAAAAAGAAAGATAAGATACAATAAACCTCAATGGGGTAGTTGTCTGCAACAGCTTGGTGACCCAGCAAAAAAACAGGCATTCAGACCGACAATCAAAAGATGCTAGAGAAATTAAAGGCTGAACCAAATTTATGCAAAAAAGGGAAGTACACAATACAATATTTATAGAAAGCAATACATAAGCTTTAAGTGGGAATTGGATGTTAAAACAATTAATACTTTAACTAGGAAATGACTTTCAAAATAAAAGAAAAGTGGTTTAAGGGCACGATGATAAAGAAAACATTAATTTGCATATCAGTAGAAACCTTTTGAACTACAGATGGCTAAGTGTGTCTGACAACATTATTTCACAGAGGCCATATGCAGGACACAGCAATGATAAAAGACCTGTGACTACACACACACAAAAAAAAAAACACTGCTTAATAAATTCTCAATAACATTACTGTCTTCTAAAAATACCAGTAATGTACTGGAAAAGTCCCAAATATCTGAGAGGAAGTTGAAGTTGCAAACAAAATGGTAATTCAATGCTCTTAATGCAGCTAGAAATGACCAAAGCCACATGGCATCCACATCTCTCAACTGTCCAGATTTTCACAGAATGTGCAGATTTTTGCCTCATATTTTTGGTCCTTTCCACAAAAAATCGAGGTATTCTGGAAAATCATTGAGAATTAAAGTCACTATATAATGACAGAAGTTTCAGTTAAAGACTTCAAACCCTTCAGAAAATGCATACTAATGCAAAAGTTGCTATCCTTTAAACTTCCTAAGATTATGACAGCAACATTTAAAAATTGTCCTTATTTTTGGACCATTGCAGCTCATTATTTTTGATTTTGTCCAGATTTCTTAGGCTAAGAAGTTGAGAAGTATTATGGCATCAAAGAGCAACTTCAAACTATGAACCAATATGTTGCAGTATATACTGAATTAGTTATATTTATGTCACTGCTTTGCTTTTTATGAGAATAAACAGATTTTATGTTGAAATCTCATTTCTTACAGCATTTTTTTAATGTTCTTTTCTTTTTTTTTTTCTAATATATTGCTGTAAATCTCCCATTCTATAATATGCAATACTAACAAACAGTTAAGCTGCATGCCTTCAGTGAAATCTCTTCGTAGTCACCACCTAAATAGCAGGTGACATCCTATGCCACTTCCTATGTTGATACCTGTCTACCATATAACGGAAATAGATGGGGTGTAAATGTTTTTAGACCAAAAAAAGCAAACGCTATTGATGGAGGTTTCCAAATTTTTTTTCACTGCTTTTCTCCAACAAGCCTTCCTACCACCAGCTCCCAGGTCTGTTTCCAGGCAACTGCAATGCCTTTTAGATACTGTCCATGCTTCTACACATGAACTACACAACTATGGAGACAAGACACTGCTTGGTTTTTCATGTATTTATCTTAGTCTAACACTTTCCAGTGTATTCTCCTTGCCTTTCTAGGAGTTAGTACCAGACAAGACAGCCTCCCTCCCTCAAGATAGTTGATCTGGTGTTGGGACACTCTTTCATCCTCCTCACTCAGGTCCTCCAGTGTCTGGTTGCCAAGTGATCCTGGATAATTTGAGCTACAGCTAGGGTGTTAACTCTCGGTGACAAATGCAGAAGACATGTGGATTCCAGAAACATATGCCAGGTCTTCTAGTAAGTATGTGTACATTAGAATGAAGGGTTAACCACTAGATTGCATGGAATTATTCAACAATGACCATTAGTAACAGATGCGGTTATCTGAAACACCAGTAATAATTAGAATTACCTTAAAGATAACTAGAATGACCATAAAGATAAAGCGTCAAGTTCATAGTTCATTAGAAGCTCGATCTGAAAGCTACCCATCTCTCTGGTCAATGTGCAGCTGCATTCCCATTGCCATACATACTGCTCAGCTTTATTCATTATTGTACAATGACTGAATGCATGCAAGGTATTCATTAGCCCATGTGTTGGTGCTCTGTATGTTTCATTTTGTTGCATTTAACATACTGCGTAGAAGCTTGCACAGTAATCATACATGAAATGCCATGTGAAAGTGATGCTCTGACCTTAAAGAAACAAGAGCAAAGCAATGTGAAAAAACTCTCCTGCAGCAAAATAAGACACCATGACTGCAGGATGTAACATTTTCTAAGCTGACAGCAGAGAAAGCAGAACAGCATAAGAGGATGATCTGGTACGATAAGACATTATTTATAATTATCTGGTCAACCAAAAGGAGCCTCTGTGATTACTTTATACAACATACTGCATGATGAAAATTCATTTAAAATGCTGACAAGATAAGCTGTAGTACAATTTGAAATGAAGTCTACAAGTATACACTGACAAAGATTATACTTTTAAAATTTCACACCTCTAAACGATGCTCAGGCTGCACTCCTAAATTACGTAATTATGGTACAGCCTGCCTGAATGTTCAGAGTGATAAGCAGCAAAAACATAAGCTTCAGTTTGAACCTGCAACATATATAAATTATTTTTTTCAATGTACTGTGTTTTTCTTCAGCTGTTAAATGTCACTGTTTTAATATGTTATACCAGTATAACAAAGTATGACGAAAATAAATTTTTCATACAACTGACATGATCTTTAAATTGAATGAAAGATGCACTACATATATTAAGCTTGGCCCTAAAGCAGGAGGTTAAAACCTGGCATTCCAGATGGCTCTTCAGTGCAGTGAGATGTAGTCTTCACTGGAATCCAGATAACTGTGGTTCAACCACAGGCCTGCTCCTTAAGCAGGTGGATGGTGAGGTAGGGAAGGGAGGGGCAATTCTGCAAGTTCAGTCTTTGGAGGATGATTGGGGTTCCTACCAAAAGCTACAGCCCACACTGCAGACTTAAGGGCTGCCTTAAGTAATGGAGCCATGCAATAGCAAATGCTTTGTAGCGTGCACACAGAGTTGAGACTAAGGGTAGGGCATAATAAAAAATATGAACCATCCAAGCATGATGGCTTTCCTTGGTTTGACTATTGACCAAGCTGGCAAACTGCAAAAGGCCAGCCAGCAAACAAGGAATTACAAACAAAATGTCAAAAATGGCACTGAAACACAGTTCAGTGTACTTACCCCTACTGAACAGTTTAAAAATGAAGGCCTCCATGTCTTCTCTCCACTAAGTGGCAAGACCTACTTTATACTTCTTCTTACTAGAGATGTATGTAACTGGAAATACTGAAATTTAAACTGAACATACTGCTCCTGCTTTCATTCACAGACCTGCCCTTCATGAGTGATATAAAAGCTTCTTAAAGTTTTCCAACAACTGCCTTTAACAGTGGTACCTTCTGAAATCCTACATTATGCTACAACTGAGTTAGGTACAGCGGTGTCAGTGTACTAAGACATTCTGCTGATTTACAGCAGAAGAAATAGAACAGAGGTGAAGTCTGTATTACACAATGACATTATTTAAACAAGCAAGACATTTCTTTTTATAATAAAGTTACCCTGTAATAGCAATATGCCATGGCATGGTAAGTGATAATTCATACTTCTACCCATGAAGGGTCACCAGTTTGCTCATCTAGGTAATACACTCCAACCAGGAGCAACATGAATCATCTACATCTGTCCATGGAGTATTGCTGTTTTACACAGGTCAACTACTTGTGCTCATGTGCTAGTCTGTGATTTACCTGCTTGATGCCACTTGCTCGAAAAATCAAGTATTTTAACTCCCACTAGCTCAATCATCCATTTCAGTTTAGCCTTCCCAACACCCAACTCAGAACCCTAACTCTAAAACTCCCACCCAGAGTCATCATTCCCTTATCCTAATACTCCACTGCCCCTCCAAACCACTTAAGTCCCCAACCGCTCTCTAAACCTTATACTCCAACCCCCTCATCACTCCTAACCCTAAAACTCCCTTCCGCATGGCTGCTGCACTTAACGTCATTCAAACACAAATAAGATCTGTAAGCTGCTGTAGCTGTTGCCTAAACTCAGTCGAATTTGAGTATGAGCAGCAGCCTACATAAGCTACAAGATGCTTGAGTCTTTGGCTTCAAGACCAGTGGTTTTCAGTGCTTAAAACTGGAGCACTTGTACTAGAACCATTTTACCCAACAAATGACTGGGTGGAAAACAAAGAAATACCGGCTAAGCCCATGCTAAGTCCCTGATCACCATGCACTACTGAACTATGAGAAAAGGTAATTTGACTCAAGAGACATGTATGGGAAGGAATCAGAAGGCACCAAATCTAGCTGCACGAACTTGCAATGGTCTGTCAAGCAAATACAAGAACAATGGAAATGGAACTGTTCCAGTCAAATTTCTTCAAACAGGCATGCAGAGGAATCATGCTAGACACAATGTGTTATAACATATTAAAACTTGAAAGGAGACCATAGATCTGTCTCTTTTGAGTCGGACAGAATTTTTTCCCACTATCCCACCCTGTTACTGCTGTGTTCTTAAACACCACTGTCTTTCGAGTTGCCTGCCTCTTATGTTAATTTGACCTCCTTCCCTCTCTCTTTTCACTGGCTGGTGTGAGTAAGCACAGAATTATCATTTTGTGAAATCACTCCCCTTCAACTATTTAAACATAGGTTCATAGGTAGGTACTTGGCTATCGGCCCTGGAGCCTATACAAGCCCAGCCAAAAAGGTACCCTGGCTTTTGCCACCCAAGAAAATTATTTTCCTGTGCCACTGTCGAGCAGAGCTACAGAGGTGATCCCCGGGGTGATATTCCTATTTCCCATCCAATCATCAAGATTTTTCTTGAAGAGTGCTAATGAGGAGCTTTGTTTGATATAGATAGGTAGTTTATTTCAGAGTATGGGAAGTCTCTGGGACAGGAATCTATCCCTCCAGCATGTTCTGTTTATTGTGGTGACAAGGTTTAGGGATTGGGATTTCTTTAAGTGGAGCATGTCCAACAGCTCTGGGTTTGACATAGATTTATATGTTAGGCAGAGATCGCCTCTGAGTAGGCAATATGCATCTGTTTGACAGTTGTTGTAGATGTGTACATACCAAAGGGGCATTGTACTATATAATGGGTCTAATGACAATGACCTCTTTTTTTATGGATGAGAAACCTTTTGTGATGAGGTGTGCCACGTAGAAGGATTTCCTGACCACATATTGACCTTCCCACTGTATCTCATAGTACCAGAATACAAAAGTGCCCACCCTCTTTCAGTCCATCTTGCTCTTTTAAAAATAGTGGCTCTCCACTTAGACAGCTAAAACTTAAGTTACCCACTTTCATATCTACCTACCATTTTTTTAATCTTACCTTCAAACATCTATTGCAAGACCAAGTTACTGCAGAGCCCACATTCTGCCTTTCATCAGTCATCTTGAGATTAGTGCTTCTGTTTTCTCCTGGTGAGAGGAGAAGTACGGGGACATTATTTCCTGGAGAATGCTGATCACCAGAAAGCCTAAAAACTGCATTATAGAAGACAGCTTGGAATCTGTGCTTATATTCTGGTCCTGGTGAGTGAAGGAGCAGAGTGCACTGATCCTGACTGTTTCTGGTTAGGAAGTGAGTGTCTGTGCTTAATGTTCCTGATTGGTTTGGTTGCTATTCAAGGCATCTACCAGGAAAAGGCTACAAGTCTACAGAGCCTTGCATCATCTGATACAAGACTGTGGATCACCAAGCATGCTGTGACCTGCTTCTCTTCTTGGGATTGGTGCTAACATTTTGCTTCAGTGGGGAGGGTGGCCTAATGGTTAAGGTGTTTGCCTTGCAAACACAAGGTGCAGGCTTAAAATGGCTCGCAAGGGCAGTTATCTTTGTACTAATCTATGAATCTATGAGAGAAGAAGCAAAGGAGCACTGTATCCCAACAGAGTGAACCTGTTGTGAGACCAGCATTAGTAGTAGCCAGGCAGAAGCCATTCATGTGACTCCCTTCTTTTCATCATTCTTAACAAGCTAATGCTTTGTTTTCAGTAATCATTCTTGGCTGGAGTGAGTGCCTTCTGTTTGGAGTCTGCATGCCCTCCCAGCTGGCACCTCGGCGTTCATCAAAATCTACTGACAATCATTAGCAGACCGGAGTTCCGCTGTGGCAAGCCCTAACCGAGAAAAGCCAAAAGACAACAACTGCTCGATTTGTTTCTAACTTCAGAATATCTGTCTAAACACTTCATCTTTAAATTTTCAAGGTCTACGTATTAGTTGCCCCTCAAGTGCTTGGCAATGCTCTGTACAGACTCAGACAACTTGAGTGACATTTTTCCTGTAAAAGCACAATTGAAATTTCTCCTATACGTAGTTACACACAGGACAACTATTTTGCAGTTACAAGCACTGTCCACATAGTTGCAAACCAGATACTCCTGACTGTGATTGATATCCTCTCTCCAACTGTCTAATCAATATAAAAGTTGCCATGGATATGAACTTTCCTACTGCCTCCGTTACTGGCTTGGTGAATATGGGCATCCTGAGGCAATGTAGAAATTGCCTCATGTTTACTGACAGTTAATTCTCAAAAAAAAAAACTGATACGGTATGCAAGACTTGTATTTACATAATGTCACTGGAGGCAAAGCTCTCACATAAAAGTATTCCTAATGTCAGTAATGTTTGTCAGTAGTACACATGCTGCACCCATCATGCACAATTCAAAGCAGACATATTGACACACATATGCTGAGGCACTTACATGTAACCTTCCTAAACCACAAAGACCTCCTAGATGAAGTACACATAACAAATACCCTCAGCAGCCCCAAATGCACTCTTTCAAAATAACACCCACTAACACACAGAGCTACATCTCATGGAGCCTCTACCTCTAAGCCCATAAGGAAAGTCACCAAACAATCCAACATTCTAGTCATTGTAGACTCCATTATGAGCCACACTGATGTCCCTCTCACCAGGCTGAGCAAGGAGAAAGTTACGGTCAGTTGCTTATCAGGGGCTAGGATCAGTCACATTACACATGCACTCAGGTCACTGGACCAAATTACCAATATGACTCAGTCACAGTCCATGTAGGAGTAAATGACCTGAGACATGCCTCCCTAGATTATATGAAGAGAGACATCATGGAGTTCCCGGAATGTGTCTCAGGCAAGTATGAGCCTAGCACTGAGCAGCATTTTGCCTTCTCCCAGGATGATGCCACAACACAAACAAATGATGACTGACTTTAATAATTGGCTTAGGGATTAGTTTGTGGTGTCATTCTAAGGGGTTGTAATATTTGTCAGCATGGAAGTAGATGGTCAACAGACTATGCTGCGTTGCCAGAGATGGTCTGCACCTCTCCCCTCTAGGCTTTCGAATATTAGCTAAAACTCTGTCTTCCCCCATAGTGCCTTTTTAGGCAATGCCAAACTGAAAGTACTTCCAACATAGTAAATCAAAACTAAGAAGATTTAAAGGTATTACTGCTCAATGCTAGGAGTCTAAACAAAAAAACTCCACTCCCTAGAAGCTCTCTTTACTCTAGAGAATGCTGATATCAGTGTGGTCACTGAGAAATGGTTTAAAGCACACAAACAGTGCAAAGTTATAATTTCTTCCACACATTTAGGACAGCTACTTCACAGGCAGGGACTAAAGGTGCAGGTGTCTATTTACATCAGAAATAAATATACTTCAAGGCTGGACAAACAGGACAATGCACTTGAGCTGCTTCATGTACAAATCACCATTGGTAAAATCCAGTACCACTTCCTTGCAAGCCACAGGTCCCCCTCTATGACCCAGGAAACCTATACCATGTATTTAAACTTATTAGAAACACTAACCATCCAACCCAATACCATACTCATGGGTGACTTTAATTACCTCACTATTAACTTGGAATCCTATACGACACCAAATGTACATGCACAGAGATTCCTTCATTTTGTAAATACAAACTCCCAGGACCAGATAGTCAATACACCATCCAGGGGTGCAGCCATACTGGATCTACTCCTGACTAATATGGGAGACTGCTGAACACTCCCTACTCTAATGCCTTCCCTGGTAAGGTCAGACTACAAAATGGTCTCCTTTGAAGTAAAAATAAAACCTGCACACTCAGCTAAACCTGGAATATTCAGGAACTATTCTAAGGCTAACCTCCTGCTATTAACTGAGAACCTGGCAACATTTCAAGTCCCCCATAAACCATAAGAACACTGCTGTCTATGCAGAACTGTTCACAGAAACCTTGTACAAGCATGTTAATAGCTGCACAGAGGCAGCTGTACACACCAGGAAGAAGTACAGAACTAACTCAAAAAACAAGCCACCTTCGTGGAATCACATAATGGGCTGTATAACAGAAGGAATAAAACATGGCAAAAATTAGGAGGTGCAACACCCAGCAGCACGATAAAAGCAATGTCATCAAACTAAGCAAACAACACAGAGGACAAATCAAGTCTAGCAAAGTCAAATTTGAAGCAAGTTTGGCCTCCCGGGCCAAGGACAACCACAAAGCATTCTTTAGCCACGTCCACAACATCAAAGGCAATACACAATTGTGTGCTGAGCTCATTGTAAATGGAGCTACCTACACTGAGCCAGAAGATGTAGCAAACCTCCTGGGTGGTTAATTCAGCTCCAACTTTACCCCTCTCTCTCCCTCAACCTTCCCTCAGGAAATATCATCAAACATAACTCCCCCTACTATCACTGGGGAAACAGGTCCTTAATGGTCTCTCTAAGACCAAGAACATTGCATCAATGGGCCTAGACAATATTCCAGGATGCCTTCTAAATAGCACGAAACATGACCCATCAGGACCTCTGGAATTACTATTTAACTGTAGCCTCCAAACAGGCTTCGTGCCTCATGAATTGAGAATGGCAACAGTCATCCCTCTGCACAACGGTGGGCCATCTACAGACCCTGGAAACTACAGACTCACAAGTCTCACTGGTCTTGTATGTAAAGCCATGGAAAGAATTATCAAGGAGATGATCAATAGAGACGTAAATAAATCTCCAGACACTGGACCCAACCCAGTTTAGTTTCAAGGGCAGATCATGCCTACTCAACCTACTAGACTTCTTTGAGAAGGTCACCAAAACAATGGATGAGGGCAAAATTGTTCACACACTCTACCTTGACCTGGCCAAAGCATTTGACATAATACCCCACTTGGGCATTGTTGACATACTCAAGAGGTTAGGTACAAACCCATATGTCACTCAGTGGATAGCCAACTGGCTCACAGACAGGACCCAAGAAGTTAGAATTGAGGAGTCCACCTCTACAAACAGGCCAGTCACAGCTGGAGTTCCTCAGGAATCAGTCCTTGGACTGTTCCTTTTTGCATTTACTTCTCAGAAGTCAAGGCCAATGTCAGTGGTCTCTGGCTGACTAAATTTTCAGATGATTGCAAATTAGAAGCTGTCGTTGAATCTCACACGGACACAAATGTTCTCCAGGAGGGGCTGACACAGACAAACAACTGGTGTCAGAGCCACGGACTAAAAATATATGCCAAGAAATGTATAATAGTATCCTTTGTGAAGTCATCCATCCCTGGTAACTATCACACTGACAACACACCCCTTAGAGTTGACCTAGTAGTCAGGGACTTAGGGACACACGTAGATAGTAATCTAGACTTTGACCAATCATGTGTCTACAGTGGTGAGGAAATAATTTTATGTTGCGCACCTTATAAACAAAGGTATGACATCCAAGTCCATGAAAGTCATTGTTCCACTGTATTTGCTATTCATCAGACCTATAACTGAGTACAATGCCACCTTTGGTATGTAGCTAAGCAGACATATCCAATAGTTCGAACGTCCATAGAGGTTCCTCACTAAAAGAATACAGGGCATAAGTAAAATGTCCTATGCAGACCGCCTCAAGGCCCTATCCCTGTATTCCATCTCTTACAGACTTTTGATGGGAGATCTATACCTGGCATACAGGGCATTGTCAGACCCCATTTTGGATGGGCCTCCTGCATATCCACAAAACAAAAAGCACCAGAATTACCCACGCTAAAGACTTAAACCTTGCCTGTGATATAAATAGGACCTGCTGGAAAGATAGGTATGTATCCCAGAGACGACCCCCATCTATGGAACAAGCTCCCCATCCATGTGAAGCAGAGTTCCTCCCAAACCCAATTCAAGTGCAACTTGGACAATTGGATGGGAAACTGGGAATTCATCCTTGGTTTGGCACCTATGTCTCTAATAGTCACAGGTAACCTGTAAATGGTTCATCTCCCAGGCCCATGCTTCCACTTATCAAGGGTATCAGAACTTGTCTAAGATTTGGGATGCATGGCTGGGCTTAAAAAGGCCCTTGTGGCCGTTAGCCTAGTAAACACCTATGAACCTATGAACAGCACATTCTGTGTGAATTCTGTGAGTTACAATCGTACTGTACATCCCTAAAAACTTTTATGAGTGAATTTTGCCAAAACCATATGGCTACCAGAACTCTCAAGACAATTATGGCTTTCATTTTTTTCCCCTCAGAATTTCAGTTAAACAATACTTTAAGTTACAATACTACATTAAGCAAGGATACCAAAAAGGAAACTGCAGGTGTGAGCTGTGTTGATCTGCAGCATTTACTTTATGTTACATTTAGATCTGCATCACAGGTGAGGAAGCCCTGGGAGAAAAGCGCCACAAAAACTTACAATGTATAACACCTCAACCAATAACATTTTAAACATCAGAAACAAACGAAAAAATTCCAGCAGTACTGATTAAACAGAACAGATTACACATACATTTGTGTTTATGTAGACACCATGTCTTAAATTTTTTTAGCTGGTGTACTAATAATGAAAGAGAAATTCATATACATTAGGTTTGTGCTATACACACAAAAGATTAGAGTGCGCTCCATATGTAATTGTGGGAAAGTGGTACAAGATAGCAGGTGCTTTAAGGTTTGATGACATACGCTTCAGTAGTCCAGGATTAATACCTGGAAGCAGGTGACAGCACATCTATGGCAACATAGCAACATACATTAATTTCTAACAGTGAAGTGTAAACATTTCTGAAATCTATGCATCTACTTTGTGTATTCTTCATGTAGAAAAATTATGGCTAAAAAGTGTACATCAAATGTGCTTTTCCACAGAGTTATGCACATTTCCATGATAAAAAGGTACTCTGCACCATACAGCATGCTTCTGTTAAGACACACGACAAACATGCAAGTATTGGAATGTGCAGAGTACAAGCAGGCAATTGTGTCAGCACAATACTCTCCCATTCTAGTGGCTCTTAGGGAAATGTACAGTGCATTTCTTTGTAGACAGGCAAAAACAAGGTGCATGCATACAAGACCATAATGGGCCGTGCTGAAAGTTAGACAAATATGTCATGTCAGACAGATCTGTACATGTCCCGAGACATTCCTGTTTTCAGCTACCTACTACAGTCACCTCCACCCTCACCACCACAGAGGTGCAACAAGCATCTTAATCCAGTAGCCTGGCAATGCTTGCACACTAAAACAACATGACTATCTATACATGTACAGGACACTAGCTCTATATGTACTGAACAAATCATATCCTTGTTACCATATGTGGTGTGGCATGCATTGCCGTCTGTGTTCTTGTGTAGCTTAGTGGGATGACAGATGTTTAATATTCATGCAACACTGTGCTAGAAACCTCCACCTGTAAAATGTATGCAATGCCAGTGGCTCACAAGTTATCACACTCACCTTTTGTGCAGGAAGATGGGAAGCCTGTGGGTTCTTTTCCTATATCAGGTAATTGACACTGACACTTTAGTGCAGCATGAAGGGGGTCCTTCGGATGAGAAATTAAATAGAGATTCTATCTGCCAGAGTTGATGGCAACTTGGGTGGATGTAAAAGATCTCGTAGCATTTATCAGAAAGAAAAGCAGGGGGAGTTTCCTGGTGCCCCGGCCAAATTTCCTGCAGTCAGTATGAACACCACCTCAGGTCTCCCCTGAAAAGAGGGAAAAACAGGACATTGACCTAGTAGGACTAACCCAGTCAACAGAGTAAATAATAAAACAATAATAATAAACAATATATAATATAATAAATAATAAAAATAAACAAGCAGTGTGATTCATCTGCCTTTGCCAAGGTTGTTGGCATGCCTTATTTGTCATTGCTGCATAGGGATACTGCAGTATCACTTAAATTCAGCTAGGAAAGTACAGTTGTATATTCTTACCATAAATGTAGATGTTCGAGTGTATTCACTGTTACAGTCATCACATTTGGGTTATCCTGCAAGGGATACCCCTCAGTCAGCCCAAATAACAGAGGTTAGTATTTCTGCGTCGGTTCCTGTTGCTTCAGGACTGACATCAGGTCATCAGTGGTATAAAAACACGCAGCCAACGCCATTACATCAGTTTTTCTTGCCGCAAATGTCAGGAGCCCCCAATAGGGAGCTAATTTATGGTGCAAAAACACCACCAGTAAAAAGTAAATACCAATAGCCCTGTAAGAAGTGAGGAAGAAAGAGACAGAGAGACAACGGGGCTGGAGGGTGGGAAACCAGGACTGCAACAGTGAATACACTCAAACATCTACATTTATGGTAAGTATACACAACTGTACTATGTTCTTCATGTTTCACTGTTGCAGTTATCACACTTGGGTTGATTCCAAAAGCTGAAGAATGGGTGGAGGCAGTCAAGAAGAGTTGGGGCTGGCTAGTATGCCCTGTAGGACTGCGGTTACAAAGCCTGCCCTGGATTTGGAAAAGATAGTCAGGTGATAATGACTGGTGAAGGTATGAACAGAAATCCAAGTTGCAGTTTCCAGAATGTCCCTGGTAGGGACTCCTCTGAGAAAGGCTGTAGAGGCTGAAGTTGCCCTAGTGGAATGTGTTCTTACCCCCTAAGGGGGTGGTTTCCCATGGTAACAGAAATGGATACAGTGTGCTATCCATTTGGAGATGGTTTGTTTTTATATGGCCTTGCCCTCTGCCCATGGTGCAAAGCTGACTAGTAACTGGTCAGATTTCCTAAAGGGCTTAGTCCTATCAAGGTAGAATCTGAGCTGTCTGCACATCTAAAGAGTGCAGGATCCTTTCCCCCTTACTTTGAGGATTAGGGAAAATGGATAGATTGGTTGAAAGCCACACTGGACACCACTTTAGGCATGAAAGTTGGGTTAGTCCTGAGGAAGACCCTGTCAGCATGAAAAATAATGAAGGGTTCCACAGCCATAAGTGCTTGTAGTTCAAACACTCTTCTAGGTGACGTGATGGCCAGAAGCAAGCCTGTCTTCCAAGAGAGGAATTTTAACTCTGCTGATGCTGTAGGCTCAAAGGGAGGTAGCGTGAGCTTTTCCAACACAAAGTGAAGGTCCCAAGCAGGGGTAGGGGCTTTTCTTGGTGGCCTTAAGTTGTTAGTCCCAATCAGGAACTGCTTGATGACAGGGTGTGAGAAGAGAGGTGGCTCAGTGCTGTAATGAGCAGAGATGGCAGAGGCATGGATCTTAATGGAAGAGAAGGACATGCCTCTGTGGAGTAGGCCTGCTAGGTAATCCAGGATGAGAGGTAAGGAGGGCTGTGCTGGATCCACTCCTTTAGTGGATCCACGAACAATACCTTTTCCACTTGTCAGCATAGGATTTTCTTGTACTGGGTGGTCGGGCTTCACATATGACATCCAGTACCTGAGAAGTCAAAGAATAAGATAGGCTGCGAAGTTCAGGGTCTGCAATTGTGGATGCAAGAACTGTCCCTCCTGCTGAGTCAGGAGAGTTGGGATCTGGGGGAGGTGCCATGGAGGCAACGGTGACAGACTGTACAGCAGTGGGTGCCAGTGTTGGCATGGTCAGTCTGTGGCAATCAGGACTGCCCTTGGTCTTTCCTCCCTTATCTTGAATACTACTCTTGTAAGAAGAGGTAGAGGGGGAAATGCACAGATAGAGAGGTTTGCCCACTGGAAGGATAGGGCATCTACTTTCCAGGCCTTGCTGTGAGGCTCCCTGGTGCAGAATTTGCTGAGCCGGTGGTTGTGGGTGGAGACAAATAGGTCCACCTTCAGGGTACCCCATTTCTGGGTCACAAGGCTGAAGGTGTTGGTTTAATTGCCACTCGTGTGGGTCTAGGAGACTTCTGCTTAAGTTGTCTGCCAGAGAGTTTTGGTTGCCTAGCAGGAACTGAGCTTGCAGGTGAATATGCATGGCTGAGGCTGTGTTCCACAGGGTCATGGCTAGCCTGCAGAGTGGGTAAGAGTGGTTTCCCCCCGCTTGTTGATGTAACACATTACTGTGATGTTGTCGGTTTTGGTTAATAGAGGCCCCAGAGAGAGTAGGGATCTGAAAGCTGTCAGAACGTGCTGAACCGCTAGCATCTCTTTTTGGTTGATGTGTACAAGAATTTGATTTGGGCGCCAGTGACCCTGAATGCACCTGCCATCCAGATGTGCACCCCAGGCATAGTCTATGCTTCTGTGGTTAGGGTCAGGGCAGCATGGGGTTGTGTAAAGGGAAGCCCCTTGTTGTGGTTGCATGCTCCTTCCCACCAAAGCAACTCTTTCCTTAGACAAGGCATCATAGGTATGATAGTTTCCAGGTCCTGAGAATGTTGGCACCAAAGAATTTTTAAGTACCACTGAAGTTTCCTCATATGCAGTCTGGCATATGGAATTAGTAGAATGCAGGAGGCCACAAACCCTACAGCTTGCAGGATTTTCCTTGCAGATAGCTGGGTTCTGGTGGCCATTTGAGAGAAGTAGCCTGTCAGATAGGCTTGTTTTTCTGGAGTAAGAAATGCCATCTGGGATGCTGGGTCCAATCTTGCTCCCAGGAATACAGTTTTTTGACTGGGTACTAGTTTGGATTTCTTTTCATTGATAGTGTACCCCAGGAAGGTTAGAAGGTCCTTTACAAATGTCAAGTGCGGCAACAGCTTTTCCTGTCTGCCTGAATCAGGCAATCGTCCAAGTAGTGGTAAATTTTAATATTTGTCTGTCTGCAATAGGCAATGGCTGGAGCCAGTCATTTTGTGAAAACTCTGGGAGCAGTGGATAAGCAAAAGGGAAGTGCAGAGAACTGATAATGCATAGATCCTGCCCTGAAACGTAGACATTTCCTGCAGGAGTCCCTGATGGGGATATGCAGATAGGCCTCCTTTAGGTCTAGGGTGGCTATCCAGGCATCTTTGGACAGCATAGGGAGAAGCTGCTGTAGGGTGAGCATTTTGAATTTTGGTACCCAGGAAGGTGTTTACAATGGAAAGATCTAAGATGGCGCCAGGTGCCCTCGTTTCTGGGTACCAGGAAAAGTCTGGAATAAAAACCTTGGTCTATCTGCTCTTCAGGAACAGGCTGAATTGCCCTTACGGAGAGCAGGGACTGAACTTGGTTTTGTGCCGCTGCCCACTGGTTTGGAGGAAGGTCTGGGAACCCTTTTGGGGTTGGCAGCATGTGAAAATAAAATTTGTACCCCTAGGATACTATGTTGAGGGCCTATCGATTGTTGGTGATGGAGGTCCAGTTTTTTGCATGGTGGATAAGTTTTCCTCCTAGGGGCATGAGCAATTGGGCAGAGGTGAGGGGAGAAGTTGAGAAGTCATTGCTTAGATCTCTGCATAACCTTAGACAAGTAGTCTGGGGGGGTCTGTTTCCCCTAGGTCTAGTTTGAGGTGGTCTGGAGGGGGCTGGAAAGGACCAGTGTTTTGATGGGCAATGCCTACTGAATCTTGGAGGCTGCACTTGTAAAAAATCTTTGACTGCACAGACGTAGCTTTTTCTTCCATCTTTTTTAAAACCTCTTCTGCTTTGGTGCCAAATAGATTGTCCTTGTTCAGAGGTGCGTCCAATAATTTTGATTTGACATGGTCTGGCAAGGTCTGCTCCTTAAACCAGGCATGCCTTCTAAGTACAGAACCTGTGACTGCTACCCTACAAGATGCTTCTAGAGCGTCAAACCCACATTGCAGGGTATGCTTGCTGACTTGGCTTGCAGAATGCATATGTTCCTGTAATTCTTTATTTTCTGCACAGTCAAGGTAGGTAGATAATTTTTGCTTAATAAGTTCCATAGTATGTTGCTGGTATTTCAGCATTTGGAACTGACAATTTAATGCTCTAATGGCAAGAGTTGTAGAGGTGTATACTTTTTTACCCCATCTGTCTAAAGCTCGGGAATCCCTGTCCGAGGGGGTGGGATTCTTAGCTCTAGTTGCTTTTATTCCTTTAGGTCCTTGGGAGATGACCTCTGGGTCAGCAGTAGGATTTTTGAAGAGACATTTGTGCAAGTCAGGGACTCTGTAGTACCTGTCAGGTTGCCTGGGAGCAGGGGATAAAGTATCAGGAGTTAGAATGGATTCCATAAAGGCATCATTCACAACATCCAGAACAGGAGGGATAGCTAAGGGTCTGTGCTGTGGTAAATCTAAAAATTCCCTGCGTCTCTTTTTGGACTGAGGATAATCCTGGCATTCCTAATGGAAATGCTCTCTCAAAGTATGTAGGGTTTCACCAAAAGAAAAATCCTCTGGAGGGGCGGCAGAAGGAATAGATTTCCTCTGCATCTGAATCCTCATTGGCAGATAAGGGCATGTCTTCATAATCAGAAACCATCTCTGTCAGATAAAGCTGCTAGGGACAAGTCTCTTTCTTTTAGCAGCGGAAGGCTGGCTTTCCCTAATCAGCATGATAAGGTCTTCTGCCATTTTAAGCATCTGTGCTTGAGTTAGGGTCACAATTTTTTAAGGCATAGCTCATACTCCTGGCCTTAGAAAGTCTGTAGTTTTAGAAAGAACTAAAGACGCGAAAGAAGTCATCGGTTTGTGTCGAATATCAGTAGTGCAAAGAACTTCCTCAGAAGCTGGCGCCGGGCCCATACAAGGCAGAGACATTCGCAGGTTACATAGTCAAAGAAGAGTCTCATGGCATACCAGACTCCAAACGGGTCTCGGTAGCAGCGTGCAAATCCATCAAAGCGGGCATCAGGGGCTGCAAAACCATCTCACTGAGTACCGGCGAACTGGTGACTAGCTTAATGGAAGCATTGTCGGCAGCTTTGGACCTGTGCGGTCTGTCTCTGGTCTTTATCCTTATGTTTTTTCGGAAGATTGTAATCAGATGGCTTACGAAGCCATTTCAAAACATGGAAATCGAGAACGAAAGTATTTAGCTACAATAAGAGCCCAACGACGAATTGTTTGGGCATTGAATAAAGCACAAAACTGGCAGCGAGGTACGTTGTGGTCTGGGCCTAAACAGGTGACGAAGTAAGAATGGAAATCTTGGTGTGGTACTTGCTTTCCACAGGCAAGACAATTGTTAACTTTTTCTGACATCGGTTAGAGCAAGAAAAAAGGATCTCCAATGGGGTACTTAGCTTTAGAAGACTTCAACTTCAATTTGAGAAACTCAGGTAGCAGCCTACAGGCACTCATGCAAACTGCTTCTGCTTCGGGCTCCTCGGCAAGAAAGACTGATGTAATGGCATAAGCTGCCTGTTTTTATACCACTGTTGACCTGACATCAGTCCTGAAGCGACAGCAACCGACGCAGAAATACTAAGCCTTTGGTATTCGGGCCAACTGAGGGCTACCCCTGGCAGGATAACCCAAGTGTGATGACTGCAACAGTGAAACACGAAGAAATAGAAGTTATGTTCTTACCATAACGTTCCATGTTAGTTGTCTTCTTCTCGCCTTCTTCTTGCTGGATGGGTTCTCTAAAAGCTCGAGAGTTGGTTCCACCATATCCCACAATGCTAGGCGTGAGTTACCTCAGATCTTGTTTGTAAGCTAGGCCCAGCTTATAATAGTAACAGAATAACTATAAACAAAGTCCACCTCTATAAACCAGGGAGAAGAGAAGGGTGACCTACATCCTGATCCAGGAAAATATGCACAGCAGCATATACCTAAAGTAAAGAGGTGGTAGAAAGAGGTCACAATCAAAACTCCTCTAGGTCTGTCCAGGCCAGGGGAAGGAGGGTAGAAGAAGGTGAGAAGAAGACAACTAACATGGAGCGTTATGGTAAGAACATAACTTCTATATGTTAAGTTGTCTATCTTCATTCTTGCTGGATGGGACAGCGTCCTAGCACCTTGTCCCGGGTGGCCTAACGGAACAGACTCTTGAGAACAGTGGAACCAAAGTTAGCTCTATGCCTAGAAGCTAAATCCAACTTATAATGAGAAATGAAAGTGTGAGGAGTAGCCCAAGTAGCCGCTGCACAAATGGTGTCAATAGGCAGTCTGTCTTGGAAGGCTATAGAAGTAGCCAAAGATCTGGTAGAATGGGCTTTAGGTTTGTTAGGCAGCTTTTGGTGTCTAATTTCATAAACAAGGGAAATCAGAGATGTTAGCCATCTAGATAATGATACCTTTGAAACTGAAAGTCCCTTTCTGCCTTCTGCATAAGAGACAAACAGTTGGTCAGATTTTCTGAATTGTTTGGTTCTATCCAAATAGTACCTTAACTGACGATGAACATCTAGCCAATGCAATTTTTGTTCAGACCTGTTAGAATATTCTGGAAAAAACACAGGAAGGTCAATGCTTTGATTTAGGTTAGATGCCGAGGCTATCTTAGGTAAAAAAGACGGGTTGGTTAAGATACCCTGTCCTTATGGAACAACAGATAAGGAGGTCGACAGCTGAGTGCATGAAGTTCTGAAACTCTTCTAGCTGAAGTAATAGCTACCAGAAAGAGTGTCTTCCATGATAGCAATTTTAAAGAACAGGAGGCTGCAGGTTAAGAACTAAATTTAGGTCCCAAGGAGGAGGAGGATTTCTTATAGGAGGTCTGAGTAGAAATACTCCCTTCAAAAAGGCTTTGCAAAGCTTGTGGGACATTATGGCAGACTCTGAAATGCCCACATGAAAGTTAGAAATAGCTGCCAATTGAACTTTAAGAGTAGAAGGAGATGAACCTGCATGGAAGAGTTCAGCTAGAAAATCAAGGACCATTTGGATGGAAGCAGTGAAAGGATCTATGTCCCTTCCTTGAGCCCAATAGGCAAAACGTTTCCACTTACTCAAATAAATCTATGGGAAGCTATCAAAATATCTCGGACAGAGTGAGATATTTGAGGAAGCCTAGCTAAGGTTGGAATTGGAGGAACCAAGTAGTGAGGTTCAGAGAGGAAGGGCGATGAAACTGACCCGACTGATGGATCAAAAGATCTGGAACTAGGTCCAGATGCCAAGGTCGCTCAACAGAAAATGATGTAGAAAGGGGAACCAAACCTGTTGAGGCCAGTAAGGAGCAATGAGGATCAACAAGGCCTTCTGAGCGATAGCTTTCTGTATCACTTGAGAGATTAGTGGGAAGGGAGGAAATGCATACAGAAGTCCCGGGGCCAAACTTGGACTAGGCGTCTCTGCTGGGCTGGCCTGGTAAAGGAATAGGGTGAAATAATCTCTGCACTTGCTGTTTTGGGGAGTAGCAAAAAGGTCGCAGCAAGGCTGACCCCACTTGAGAAAAATTTCTCTCACAACAGAGTCTTTCAGAGACCACTCGTGAGGCATGAGGATAGCTCTGCTCAATTTGTCCGATTTGATTGGACTTCCGGGGATGTGCGTTGCTATCAGAAATCGCTGAGAAGAAATCCATTGCCACAGTCTGAGTGCTTCTCGACACAGGGGATAGGACCTGGTTCCGCCTTGTTTGTTGATATACCACACTACAGACATATTGACCGTCTGGATTGCTATCGTTCCCAAGGGAAGAGAGTCTTGCAGGGCTTGCTAAAAGCACTGCTCTCATCTCTAGAACATTTATGTGCAAGTGGCATTCGTCTGGTTGCCATGTGCCCTGGACAGTTCTGCCCTGATAATGCCCCCACCCGATCAGGAGGCGTCCGTTGTCAGAGTAGCAACCGGAGGAAGGGACAAAGGGTCTTCCCAATAAGAGCTGAGGGAAGACATCCACCACAGAAGATGATTTCTGCATGTTTGCGTAATCATGATGGTGTGGGACATCGGAAGTTGCTGGTATGACCATTGCGTGAAGAGCATCCATTGAAGGATTCTCATGTGGAATCTGGCTAATGGGAGCAGAGGTATGGCAGCCGCCATAATCCCCAACACTTTCAGAACTAACCTGGCTTTGATTCTGTTGCTGCTGAAAAGGAGTGAGACCAGTTTGTGTATGTCTGTTATTCTCTGATCTGTTAGTCTCATGTTGACTGTGTCTAGATTTAGCCTATGAAGGTAATAGTCGACAAGGCAACAAAACAGACTTTTCGCAATTTATTGAAATGCCTAAATTTTGACAAATAAGGTGTAGTCCCTGGCCAATAGAAGAAGATGCTTGGTGGGAGCTGTGAGGAGCCAGTCGTCCAAATATGGAAACACCTGGAATCCTTGGCGTCTCAGGTGAGAAGCTACCACTGCCATGCATTTGGCAAACACCCGGCCGGCAGTGGTGAGAGCAAAGGGCAGGCCCCTGAATTGAAAATCACTGGTTCCCAGCCTGAAGCGGAGGAATCTTCCGGGCGTCTGTTCTGTGATTGGATCCTGATGGTCTATACAGCTCATCCAGTTTCCCTTTCCCAATAGGAGATGGATGGACTGCAGGGTGAGCATCCAAAATCTTGTTTTCTTGACTGACTTGTTCAAGATAGTGTGATCGAAAAAAGGTCTCGAGTCCCCAGTTTTCTTTGGAACTAAAAGAACCTGGAGTAGATTCGGATCCTTGCTGGTCTGCTGGAACTGGCTGTATTGCTCTTTTGCAAGCAGCTTTGAAATTTCAAAGCTGCAAGATCCCTTTGGGTGGAACATCTGGAAGGGATTTTTGATTGGTTTGGAATGCGAAGGGAATGGTATAGCCTTTGGAAATGATGGACTGTACCCATTTGTCTTGAGTCAGGGATAGCCAGGCTTCTGGGTACAGTGACAATCTTCCGACTGCCTCGAAGGTGGGCAGTCAGGGATGCTGAAAGGGCTTATCAGAAGGCTTCTCGATTGCCCTGGTTCTGGACCCCACCTCTAGGGCGGCGTCTACCATTGTTGTTCCCCTCTGCCTCTGGCGAATAGACTCTGTCGTCAGAGTCCCTTGAGATTGTTTGAACCACATTTTCCCACTTTTCTGGCCTTTGGGGTAAGGCCTAGAAGGAGTGGAAAGCGGACTCCGACAGCAGAAAGAGTCTTGCCATCTGTCTCGCACCTAGTCAAGGTTTCTTTCACTTGAGGACCAAAAGGGATGATCCATCAAGCGGGAATTAGTGAATGGCGTTTTAAAGGGGTCCAAAGTTGCATAGCCGCATCCAGGCATGCCTGCGTAAGGCCACACCTGTCCGCCCTGCTCGCTCCATCAGCCGCATAAGAGGAGGCATGGAGGAGTTAGCTATGGAGTTCAGGGTAGCCAGCTGAGTGTTCATCTTGTCTTGAAAACCGGATCCTTCAACATGTCACTCGCTTCTTTGATCAAGTCTCTTTGAAGGCAGTAAAATGGCATAGGTAATTCAGCGGCAAAGGTCGCTGGCGAGAACATCCGCTTCCGTACCTGTCCATAGACCTAGATTCTTTGTTAGGGGATGAACAGGCACTGAAGGATCAGCTAGTTCCTTCTTGGTGGCAGCAGCTACCACCATAGCATCCACAGAAACACCTTTTGTGAGAAATTGCTTGTCAGTTGGTGCTGTTATAAATTTGGAAGGTCTCCTGGGGTAGGGTCCACTGAATCAGGAGCCGTCCAGGCCTTCTTTGCAACCACCTGCATGAGGGGATCAAGGGGACACCCAGGAGGTAGAAGAGAGTGAGTCGACATAACCAAAGGCACCCGACTGTGGAGTCGAACAAGGTTCCAACACACTCCTGTCCAGCAGAGCCAGAGGTCCCGCTCGAGAAGCTGAGAACCTCCCTCGGCACCGACAGAGATGGCTCGAGGGACAAGGGTCGATGCCACTCACCCCTCGGACGGCGAAGCCAGCTGAGATTCTTCAAGAAGAAATCGGGCGATGGCGGAGCCAAAGACAATTGTACGAGCTCAAAGGAGTCGGAGGAGGAATATTTATTGGAACAAGTTGAGGCATCGACTGATCAGTCGGGCTCTGGAGCATTTGGGCCAGTGCCTCGGACTTCAAAAGTCTACTCACTACCCTCTGGAGGTCGTGGTCTGGGCGCCTCGATGACCTGGAGGAGTGAGATCTGTGGCTCCGTTCAGACAGCAGGGAGATGCTGGAGCGAATGAGCTGACCTCGATCTCTTTCTAGATGTCGGCTCCGATGGTCTGATCGGAGCCGACTCAGATACTGCAGTCAAAGACTCATCGGCTCCAGCGAGCCGATGAAGCAGTAGGCCGAAGCCTTAGGCCTCGACTCTGAAGCTGGAGCTGAGGTCTTGGAAGCCTTAGAAAGTTTCCCGATGACACAGAGGGAACCTCCAGGCTTGATTAAACCCCTCAAAATGAGTTTATTTTTTCTCTCCTGCAGGACTCTAGGGCTGAAGCCATGGCATACAGCACAAGAGTCCTGCAGTCCCAGGCAATACACACAAAGTGTGACCGTCTGTCAGAGACATTTTCTGACAGTGGACATACTCAAGGAACCGAAGTGTAATCACACACAGAAAACACACACACACACAGATTACACTGATAGGGGTTCAAAGGGAATTATTTAAACTAAAGGTAAATTAAGTTAAAATTCCCTAATCAAACACATACACACTCTAAGGATAGAGAAGGGAGGGCCCGAAGGCCTTAGGGAAAGAACTATAAGTTCTTTAGAAAAAAAGGGGGCTGGATAAAAGGTATGAAGGGATAATATCCACTACACTAAGGGGTAAGACAAAAACACTAAGCTAGCTTAAGTCTAAAGAATTTAAACTAGTCTAACTTTCACTAACCTGGAGCCGGTAGAAAACACACCTCGATCGCTGTAGCGGCAAACGAGATCTGAGGTAACTCACGCCTAGCATTGTGGGATATAAGGGGAGCCTCGAGCCGGTGGAACCAACTCTCGAGCTTTTAGCCATCCAGCAAGAATGAAGGCGAGATAGACAACTTAACATCATCTGTTCTTCCAGCACTGTCCAAAAGCTGGGCAGGTTAGCTCAGTACCGGCAGCCTGCTGGAGCACATTACAGCTGACAGTCAGTAGAATACGTTTGCTCCACAAAAAAATAGAACACACAGCTGTGGATGCGACTTGCCAGAAACTCTTGAGGTCCACAAAAATACTACTTTTTGTCTTCTTTTTGCATTACTATGACCTTTGAACTGAACACACATTTACTATTTACAACAGCTATTGGTTTTAGAAGATTCAGTAAACATTTAAACCTGGTACTGCATTCTGCCATCCTTTGTATTTATTTGCACAGTTCTGTTGCCTACCTACAGTCACTCAATACCACACACTGTTGCATGTTCATAGGTTCTGCTTTCTGGTTGGCACATCTGCATTAGTCATCACACTGGTCTGTGTTCCTGTCTGCAGTTGTCTCGTTTGCTTCCTGACAGTTTTGCGTCTTACCAAGTTCCCAAACAACAATGTTTTGGTGTTGCACAATGACACAATCAACTAGCACTGCTACAAACGGTTTGCTTTATGCACTGTGCTGGCAGATTTTTATTTAACAACATGTAATACTTCATACTGACAATGCCAAGATAAACAACACAAGAACCAAGGAAAAATAATTTTATATAAGGTACAAGTCAGCACTTAAAGGTCCATGCTTATAAATTAATACTCAAAGTGAAATTTTATTTAGTTTCACATACAGTTTTCTACTGTTAAAATTAACAAGTGAACGAAACATCTGAACATACACAGATAGATTTACTGATTATATTTTCACCTGGCTGTTTACTGGCTCCATTGCACAAAGGGATGAAGTCCTGATACAACTCAAGTGCCCTTGGTTTGACTGGCAGCCAATGCACATAAGGTGTCAACACATGGAGAAAAGGAATAATGAGGCATATGTCAGCTTGCCTCTCTCTCTGAGATGGTAGTCACTGCTGTAGTGGGTGGGGCAACTGACAAGCATGTCGCTGCAGGGAAGGGGGCATGCCTCCATACAACATCTACTGCACATCCACTGGGTGATGATATCCACCAAGCATACTAAACGAGGTGGCCTTATGCAGAAAGCTCCACAGCACCTGGCCCAGTCCCACTTTCTGCAGCAAGCAACTCACACCTTTGCTCAGTCTTTGGTCTTCCCCCAAAGGGAATCACTCCTGACACTGGCAGCAGCACGGGGGGTACCTCACAAGCATGGAGACCAAGGAGGACCAAGAAATATAAAGGAATTGGTCAGGAGAGGATACATGTTCAACCTGGATGCGGTGAAAAAAATAGACATTTTCATTTAATTGAGCAACAATAATTTGAAATTCTTTATGAATATGAAGGGCACAACTCTACTCAGCAGCATTTTACTGTGACAAATGTATCCAGTGTAACCAAGGAATTCATAAACATATCAATCTTATTTTGCTTGTATGTGTAGTGAGATATAGAGATGACAGAAATAATGAGGTTGTTGTATCTTTCGGCTTTTCCCGGTTAGGAGTCGCCACAGCGGAACTCCAGTCCACTAATGATTGGCAGTAGATTTTTACGTACCGACTTGCCAGGCCTGACGCACAACCTTCAACGAAGGTACTCCCATTCACGCATGTCTCCACACAGAAGACGCTTTAGCTGAGAATCGAACAGGACAATGTCTTACTGTGAGGCGACAACTACCGCAGCACCACCACCGCAGCTATTAAACACGACAAAATAAAGGAGGGATGAAAAACATCTGTAAAAGTGTACACATTTTAATAAGTTTACCTGTTTGTTTATACATATAGTGAAGTATTAAGCGAGTACAGTTACTAACTGAAATACAAGAAATTTTATACATTGTTAATATTACGCAGACCAAAAAAGAATAGAAAGTCTTTTAATGAGTTATCAGAAAATTAAATTAGCAATTTGCTTGCTAAAAGTAATTCGGTAATCTGAATGGTTGGTAACCTCACAGATGTAAGGTACAAAGTTTGATTCTGATTTCTAGTTATTGGCTAGGCTTATAATAGTCTGCAGACTGATAGCCTAGTATTTATCTATGGACCTATAAAAATATGAAACCTTGGTTCTTTGCATTCTTTAAATCTGGAAGAGTTGAATGTTTCCATTTCTTAGTGTGACTCAAGGCCATTTCATGTTAGGAAAGTGCAACTGCAGCAGAAACGTATACATTAAATAAAAGTACTTGTTTACCTGGAAGCAGAATGCCCTGTTAAGTTCCTGCTTGTCAAAAGTTCCCCCTTTCCTCAATGTTGTTGCAATCCTGGCTACTGTTATATTTAAACAATGGGGTGGAATTTAAGATAACAAAATAATTTTACAGAATTTGAATGATATGTGAAAAACATGTCCTGAAACTGGAGATGATGACCGGACGTTTATACATCAAGGACACCTCCGGTAGCTAAACGTTGATTTATGTATTTTTTCAAATCTTAGGAAGCGTTTAAGAAGGATCCTACATAGGCACTTACATGTAAATATTCTCACCACAGACAGAGGTACTATGTCAGAAACAACTAACATTTGGTTCTTGGTATTTTCTCATCTGTGATAATCAACCTTTCCTCCAGTGAGGAATTAACAGAAAAATTTCTCTCTTTTCTTTTTGTTTTCCTATAAAAAGGTAAAGTATTGCACAGATAAATATCCAAAGTTTTAAAATGCCTGATGTTGTATTTCACTAATAAGAATAATGATCTCAGTATTCTGTGATACAAAAGTCTCACCTTTGATGCATACACATTCTGCACTTTGGTCTGATGTCTTTTTCTGTATGGCCAGCAGGGATTTGTGTGTATGTTAACTACTTTTCCTTTAGTAAATTACAGGCTCGGTTCATTTATTTCAATACACTGTGGTGTTGAACCTTGGTCTGTACAGAATTTGGTTACTGCTACGTAGGATACACACTACTGTTATTTTCAAACTCAATCATTCTGCAAAAGCCTAACTAGCAGCAGCTGGGTGAATTCAAGGGCACTTCACATATTTAACTGTTTTTTGCCATTAATGGCTGAATATACATTCTTCACTGACACCTCCACGTGCCACTTATTCTGTAGTATTCCAGCACTGGCAGATATTACGCAGCTTCAGTGGCCTGCCACTGACAGGTAAACCGATGGGGCACCACTCATTTTGTCTGCTTGGTCGTCATTTTTGGCTTCAGTACTAGAATCTAACTTTTTACATCTGCAGCTGCTACGGTTGTTCCCATGTGTTACTGGAACTGCAGCTTCCTTCCAAACTACAGTAAATTTAAGTAACATCATGGTGTACATGCAGTTGCATACTAATGTCAGCTCAGTGGCACAGAACAATGGAGAACTGAGAAAGACCTGAGAGACCTAGGTTTGATTACAACCCACAGTAAATGAGCTGGCCAACAGCGGAGGAGGAGATGAGTAACAACTTCTGGCTAACCTACTCAGGGAGATGGAAAGGAATTTTTGCTGGTCATACTGCATATATAGGACACATTGACAGACCACCTGTGAACAAACATCTGAATTGACATAACTGCATCCCAGGCATGGGGTGGGAATAGAGGTAGCGCACAGCAAAAAGATCCAGCCAAAACTGTCCATCAGATCTACACAACTAATGCATCTAGAAATTCCTCCATACCCTCCTTCGAACTGCACCTATCCATTTCTGCCGCCAATTCCAGAAGAGGCTTGCCATATTTTCTACCTGCATGACATACTATATACCTATTGCCACTGATTTGAATGATTTAAAATTGCAGGTAGAGTACTGTTTTACAATGATATGAATGCCCAAAAAGATATCTAGCCTGACCTTTTCAATGTGTCTTCTTGTGGATGCCTCCAACACTCCCTATATTAAGTGAAACTTTCTCCATTTCCACAAACCAGCTAGAGTGCCCACCCATGTCCTTGCTATCTGAAGACTGAACTTAACACCCAGATTACTCCATCATGAAAGAGATTAATTTTACACTCACCCCTATACACACCATCCTCAATGGGCCTATTTTTTTTTTATCCTAACAACCAATGCTCTGAAGCTGCCTGGTCAATCAGAGCTCCCACAACACCAAACATATTGACCTATGAATGCTTCTGTGCATACACCAAACCCAGCTACAGTGTATGTATACAATGTTTAGTGGGTGCTTGCCTCTGGCCCTTTATACTGCCCTGCTGAAACACACACAGCCTCGGCTATATATCAGTACTGTAGTAAACAGGGCTGTCTTCCTCTCATACCAATGCCAACATGTATTGGACACACATTTTCACTCTCCCCATCTGAATTCTCCAGTGCCTGAAACACAAGTTGAAACCAGATCATCTGGGTTCCAATCAGGTCTTCATACTTCTGTGCCTCCTAAATTTGCTACATCTTTTTTTTGGTCCCCTTGGACTGCACTATTATCAGCCTAACACCCAGTACCCAAAGTCAATGCTAGATTGATCAGCTACTCTCCAACTCCTGAACTTTGTTTTTGCTGAGGGGGGATATTTTTTATGAACTACCTACTTCCCTTTTCCCACTCACCACCCTCATTCTTTATGTCCAAGG
The DNA here is from genome assembly GCF_019279795.1 of Protopterus annectens. Classification (NCBI taxonomy): domain Eukaryota; kingdom Metazoa; phylum Chordata; order Ceratodontiformes; family Protopteridae; genus Protopterus; species Protopterus annectens. The sequence goes on from NC_056735.1 coordinate 1,462,821,459, forward strand.
GCAACTCCCCCTGAGGACCACACGCCCTTTGTGAGCATGTCAGTAAGAGTCCTCCAATCTGAGACAGCAAACCCAGCCCTTCCTTGCTGTTCCATCAGTCGTACGAGCTAAATGAACCCAGGTTGGCAAGGCCCTAGCCAGGGCTTTACCCTTCTTTGCAACTACAGTGGGTTATCCCCTACATATTTTATCTAATATCAAGTTCATTGCACTTAGGGGAATAATTTTTCCCCCTTATAGCAACCAACCTTTTGTGGATTCATAGAACCAAAATTTGGCAATCATGACCCATTCACATAAATCAATGTGAAGAATTTCCCTGCTACAAACCCCCTAGTATACCTAATCACATCTTGTATATCAGTAAACAGTGCCTATCACAAGTAAACAAGACCGTCTGGTTGAGGTGCACTATTTCTGTCTAGTAACAAACCTACAAGTCTGCAGCACAATGTGAAAGTTCAGGTTTCACATATTCTGTTTTGTTACATGCCACATGATCTATTTTCACCTGTTCCAATTTGCACAATGGCTGGTCTCTACTGCTCTTCACTGGCACTTTCCTATACAAAATCTGCTGCACCCACATTTGCACTTGACTAATTCATCATGCAAGTTTGCCAGCAATGCCCTGCTATGATGATCTCTGATGGCAAAGTTCTTCTAACAATGTTTGCCTTATCTGTATTTAATGACAATCCTCTACAACTCTGTTATTGCAGCCATTTTAGGAAAAAAGAGAGAGAGAGAGACAGAAAAAAAAAGACTAAACAAGTTCATGCCTCTTTTTTTCCTTCACTGGAAAAAAAGAGACAGCAAGAGACTATACTGAACTATTGTTCTACACTTCACAGCATCATGACACAATGTGACAGTGCAAACATGCACTTTATCAGTGGAAGTACTAATACGCAAAGTCAAAAATGAGCCTTTGAGGTACCCCCAAACTCACCAAATAGGAGACATATGATATCTCTCTACGCAGATACTTGCAGACCATGATTCCCATGGGGTGGGAAATTCTGAAATCCACTACAGCAACAGCTGTACAGACAGTACTATCATCCAGCATTCAGGCAGTTCAGTGCTCTCGCCTGCATCCTAGCAATGACAGCTATTTATATGAAAAATCTAACACTTTTCCTTTGGGTAGTATGATTGGCACCCATGTCATCACAGGGAGTAGCTATGCCAGTTTATTAGTTCGTGCATGCTCCTTCACATCGCTGGAAAAAGATACTGGCTTGGGGGTCTAAACACATATCACCCCCTACATTAGTTATTGCCCATTTCACATTGCCCCTGCCCACAGATAATGCTGGAGTCAGGAGTGGCAGTATGAGCCAACCAGGAACCATTGTCCTCTCATACCAGATGGGCAAGCCCTTCCCCTCTGTTACACCATCAATCACCCAAGCAACTAATCAAACCTGGGCCCTAATCAAGGCTTTATTCCTCTACTCTACCAACAAATGAGGAATCTCTTCCATTTTGAATCTGACAAGTTAAAGGCTTTATTACAGCTTCAACCATCTCCAAACTTGTCTAACAATATTAAAGCTTCTAATAGAATAGCTATGCCTGAAGGCAGAACTTGGTGCTGCTCAACCAAAGGAGTCCTCCTTGAAGTATATACAAGGGATAGATGCCGCTGAAGAGAAAACACATCTGCCAACTCTTTTTGCCCTGCTGAAGTATACAGAAATACGGAAATTTATTCAACTAGGTGGTGAAGAGGCTAGTATATGTAGTGCCCACTCCTGGATAAAGCTGACCAAAAAGTTCTTCCTATCAGCTGAAATGTAGTTGAGGGTGTCTACCCATGCCCAGGAAGTGAATGATTGTAATGTATTTCAGCTGGTTTAAAAGCAATATGGACAAAAGGTTAAACTTGGAGAACAGAGAGTTAAATAAAGGCAAGTACCAGTCCAGGCAGAAGCATCTTAACAGGACAGAGGAAACCATACCATTCATCAGATAATTTAACATGTGTACACTTTATTTAAGGATAGCAAGAACAGAATAATAATCAGGGCAAAATGCATAACACTCTGTGATCATGTTAACTTCTGAACCCTTTTTGCTGTCCTATAAAAAGGACATCACAGGAACAACAAATAGGGGTTTTCATAACTTTTATTTCCAGTGAAGTCAGTGAAAGGAAGGGGCAACCCCCCCCCCCAATGCGTCTTTGCAGTGTACATGTTGATTACTGTTCCCTTGCCTCAGTTCTTTTTTTTTCTTTCCTTTTCCTTTCTAACTCCTTTACAGGGCCTGGATGGTACTTTACCTATTGTTAGCTGTCCCCAAAAAGACTTCAAGGCACTAGATTACGGATTCTGTCAGCCGGGTGAACATATATAACACAACAGATTGCTATACATAGTTACAATTTTACAGGACCCATTACTTAGAGGGATTTTGTTTGTGGCTGTTTTTGTGTTGAGTTGTACATATAACCGCTACCTGTCAGAACCAGTCACAGAGATGCTGTAGCAGATCATCATGCAAACAAATAAAAGATCTCTGTAATGTAGCACCCTTGCCTGTGGTGCTGGAAGATGAGAGGTCTATGTGATGTTGATTCTATTCTCACACAAGGTACTTGGATGAATTTTTTAATAGTGATTGTGCTATATAAAGGGAATGCTGTACTTCTGTGTGTGTCATCCTTCAAATGAGATGTTAAGCCAAGGTCTCACATGCCTGAGTGGGAAGCAGTGGTGGATGCAGAAGATCCCAAGGCACTTACAGAAAAGAGTATAAGTTATCCATTGCCTTGGTCAAATTTCCCTTTTTCGGTATGAATACTACCTCAGCTGTCCCCTGAAGAGAGTATGCTGGCCTAGTCGACAAACAGTAAATGAATGTATCTATATATGTTTCACTGATAACAGCACACTGCTTAATTAAAGGTAAGGAAACAGAGGTGTATCTTGCAGTGAGAAACTGAATGTAAAACCAGCATAATTGTTTTTCCTCAGAAATAATGTCTGTATATTTTTTCCTCACAATCAAATCCAAAGGAAAAATGCTTTGCTGCATTCAGTTAAAATCAGTTTCTTTTCTCTCTTTTTTATCAAGAGCACAATACAGTTACTCAGGTTTCTCACAGCCACTTCAAAATGCTGTCAGACAAGCATGATCCTCTGTTACTCAGAAAGTGAGAAGCAGCAACCGAATATAAGCAAATGGAGTACTCCTCTTTATAAATATGATTTGGCACAATGCTTACAAGCAGACATTATTTCACTTGGGAAGTCCTAAAGGCTGTACTAATTATAATGGACAAATGGATTTATGATAAACTTGGAGGAAACAACATACAGTACTATGGTCATGATTTTTTTTATACAAGCACTACCTTCTGATCACCAACAGCAAGAAATAATAGACAAACACGGGCAAGATGAACATTTCACTTGACTGCAAATAACATTTGATGATAAATCTGCATGCAGATATAGACACACACACAGTCTTACTCTGCAAAAGGATTATCTGACTATTTTACAAGATTAAAATTATCATTTGGTACAGTATTTGCACGTGGATGTTATAGTACTGTGGAACACTTTAGTATCTGGAAATTGTATTAATTCTACTGTACAAATAAAAAATCATCAAGGGGAAGCAGCATCCAACATTATGGTGCTAATTCTTTGATTAGCACTATACCCTGATATGGAGGAATGAAAATCAACAAATAAACTAAGAGGAATATCTAACTTTATTTTACATGACTGCAAACAGAATTTGGATGTAGCAGCTGGCATATCTTGCTTTGCAATTCACTTTTATTATTAAAAACATTTAATGAAGAAAAAGGATGATGTTGGAGCAGTGATATACACTAGTATCATTATCTGCCAGCGAAATACAAGTAACCAAATGCTGACAAAAGAAATATTTCACTTTGATTACAAATATAATTGGTGAAATGCATACAACCAAGCAAACCACAGCATGGGGGGGCAAAATACAGAATCTGAAAGCTACATTAATTCTACTTCACAAGTGCACATACAAACAACAATCATTGGGAATAAACATACAACTTTATAGTCCTGAATCTTTGACAAATGCTATTCTCCAACACATGACAAAAACAATAGGCAAATACAGGCAAGAATACTTCACTTTATGTTCCATGACTTCGGATTCATAATGGGTGACATGCTATTTTAAAACCATCTTCTACTCGACCTCTACCATTTTTTATTTTTAAACTGTAGCAAGCAGTTGCTAAAGTTTATACCCTGCCTGCATGGAGCACTACAGCTGTCAAGTTTTAGTTTAAAAAAATAAAACATGTCTTCTTTTTAAACTGTAGCGAACTGCTTGCTACAAAAATGTGTCAACCAATTACTACAATTTATATTCTGCCTGCATCGAGCATCACACTGTTCAGGCTTTAATTTTTTTTTTTTCTTTAAACTTTTAATCTGTAGCAAACTACAGTTTAGACCACAGATTGAGCACTACATTGCTCAGAAATAACAGCAAATGCAATACCATACAATTTCAAAAGTTGGTACTGCATTAAAAAGACATCGGAATTAGCTGATCATGCCCTCCCAATATTTGCATCCAAGGCAGTTGCCCCTCTCACCCCACCCTAGTTATGTTACTGTGCACTGCTTCACTGCCTCCTCCATTATACGCCAAAAAACTAACATTACTGAAGCCAACACCCTACACACAGGTTGCAGGAAATCAGACCATAATAAGAACATGCGTCTTACTATACCACTATCATCTCTATCCATCCTCAACTCCTTTTTCCCATTTTGGTCAGTGTGTCACTTCAGTAGTGACAATCATCTAGAGCCAAGGTTTACACCGCCAAGTGGCTAACCCTGCAGCGGTAATTCATTCATACCACTCACTCACACATTCTTAACTACGGCCAATTTAGAGTGTCCAATCCACTTACTGCATGCCTTTGGAATATGAGAGGAAACCGGAGCACCCGGAGGAAACTCACGTGACCACAGGGAGGACATGCAGACACTCCAGCCCAGAATGGAACCAGAGAGCCTGTTGCTGTGAGATAACAACACTAACAGCTGCACCACACCACTGCCACCTATCAGATATAAAAGAGCTAGTTAGTGAACCAGTCTAGAAGGGGTGGACTGAACACTAGGTGGTGTTTTTGTGTGTTGTACAGCTTCTTGATGGGGTATTAGGTAAGCTTTAGGATGTCTTCTGGTCAAAGCTGCTGCATAAAAAAGTCATCTGGTCGAAGCAGCTGCATAAAAAACAAATAGTACAGTCAGCAACACTACAACGCTGCTGTGGGAAATATAGTAAACCTCAAAGCACCATCAAATTACAACAGGATTAAAAGTTTTGAAGTATCAGTACATTATCGTGCAATCTACTAATTTGGACAGGAACGTGACAAGGTCAGTACAGGAAAGAAAAAGGGGAAATTAAAATTGGCTATGAATAGAAAAATCACTTAATTAGCAGTGAAGAATTTACAAAAAGTAACGCACAGTAAAAATAGAGCAAAGATGTTGCTTAGTTTCAAACAAAGTAAAATCTAATGCATGTAAGCTAAAAACAATAGACATTTCTTTTGGCAGCATATTTTTTTAACAACAATGTATTACACTAAACTGCATAACATAATGATCTTTCTAATAATAAAGGTGCTCAAAACACAGGATATGAAATGCAATTTGACCTCTCAAAAACTATTAAAAGGAAGTTTTAGCCTTCCATGAACAGAAAAAGCCCTAGAATCTTTGCACGAGATATGCAAACAAGCAGCAAAGTACAGTTGTGTACACTTACCATAAATGTAGATGTTCAAGTGCATTCACTGTTGCAGTCATTACATTTAAGGGTAATCAAGGGTAATCTGCAGGCAGGTTGCCCTCAGTCGGCCTGAATTACAAAGACTTGGGTCCTGCGTCGGTTGCTGTCTCCTCTTCCATGATGTCAGGTCGTCAGGGGTATAAAATATGCAGCCGACGCCATTTTCTTTAGTTTTTCTTGCCCCCAAAAAGGTAGCAATATTATATATATATATATATAAATCTATATACATGCATCAATATAAACTTTACCTTCATCTACAAGCAAATACACCACATAGGTTGTAGAAGACAGAGAAGGAAAGTTAAACTGTAGAATGACAGGGGGATGGCAGGAGGGTAACCTGGACTGCAACAGTGAATACACTCGAACATCTACATCTATGGTAAGTGTACACAACTGTACTATGTTCTTTGTGTTTCACTGTTGCAGTCATTACATTTGGGTAGAATCCCAAAGCTATGGTTGGGAGGCTGGAGCTAAACAGCATTAGGTGCCGCTATAAGGCCCCGCAGCACTGAAGTGGCAAAGCCTGCCCTGGACTTAAGAGTAGAGAGGCAAATGGTAATGCTTTGTAAAGGTGTGAACTGAACTCCAAGTAGCAGCCTCTAGAATGTCTTTGGTTGGTACCCCTCTGAGAAAGGCTGCAGAAATAGCTGCAGCTCTGGTGGAATGAGACCTAATGCCTTGGGCACAGGTTTACCATGGTGTGAGTAGCAGAAATGGATGCAGTGGCTTATCCACTTTGAAACTGTCTGCTTTGAGATAGCCTTTCCTTCTGATTCTGCAGCATATGACACTAGTAATTGCTCAGTTTTTCTTAGAACTTTTGTCAAGTAGAATCTTAGCTGCCTGTGTGCATCCAAGGAATACAGAATTCTCTCCACTTTGTTCTGCGGATTTGGAAAAAAGTTGGCAGATGAATTGTTTGGTTAAGAGCCACACTGGAAACCACCTTGGGCATAAAAGTAGGATTTATCCTTAGAGACACCCTGTCTGGGAAAAATATGATAAAAGCCTCTACAGCTATGAGGGCCTGTAGCTCTGTAACCCTTCTTGCTGAAGTAATTGCTAGTAGCAGGGATGTCTTCCATGATAAGAACTTTATATCAGCGGTAGCGGCTGGTTCAAATGGAGGCAGGGTGAGCTTTTCCAACACATAATTGAGGTCCCATGCAGGTAATGGTGATCTTCTAGGAGGCCTTAGGTTTTTGACTCCTCTAAGATACTACTTTAGTAAGGGATGAGAAAAGATTGGTGGCTCTGTATTGTAATGAGACGAAATGGCAGAGGCATGGATTTCAATTGATGAGAGAGATAGGCCTTTGTCAAGCATCTCAGTTAAGTATTGTAATATATGAGGAATATGTGGTTCTGCTGTAACAGTTCTTTGTGCTTGATTCCAAGCACAAAATCTCTTCCATTTGTCAGCATAACATTTTCTAGTACTAGGCCTTCTGGCTTCCAAAATGACATGCATCACAGCTTTAGTGAGAGGTGTCATTGGTATGATTACATGATTATCCATGCTGCCAGGTTCAGAGTCTGTAGTTGATTGTGCAGGAACTGATTGCTTTGCTAGGACAGTAGTTGTGGTCTTTGAGGCAAGGTCCAAGCTGGGTATTGAGACAAGTTCCTTAGGATTGGGTACCAGTATTGACGGGGCCAGTCCGGGGCAATTAATATCATCTTTGGCTTCTCTTGTCTGACTTTTAGGAGGACCTTGGGTAGAAGAGGTAGAGGAGGAAAGGCATAAACTGATAGGTTTTTCCAACTGAAAGACAGGGCGTCCACTTTCCATGCTTGTCTGTGATAAGTCCTTGTGCAGAATCTTTTCAGCTGATAATTTTGAGGAGAGGCAAATAGATCTATGTCTGGGCTCCCCCATTTCTCTGTTATCATGCTGAATACTTGTGGATTTAGTTTCCACTCATGAGGATCCATAAGGTTTCTGCTTAAATCATCTGCCAGAGTGTTCTGTTTTCCTGGCAGGAATTGAGCTTGAAGATTTATCTGCTAGGTCAAAGCTGTGTCCCACAGTTCCATGGTTAATCTGCAAAGGGGGTATGAGTGTGTGCCCCCTTGCTTGTTTATATACCACATGAATGTGGTGTTGTCCATCTTTATCAGTAGTTGTCCTGGATGAAGAATGTCCCTGAATGTTGTTAGGGCATTTTGAATGGCTAGCATCTCTTTCTGGTTGATATGCAGATGCATTTGGTTTGGTGCCCATATGCCCTGAATGCATCTTCCTGCCATGTGGGCCCACCAGGCATAATCTGATGCATCTGTTGTTTAGATTTGGCTGGCAGGGGGTGGAGTGAAGGGCCGTCCCATGTTCTTGTGACAGGCCTTTGCCCACCAAAGAAACTCCTGTTACAAGCAGGGGATGAGAGGAATCATTGTTTCCAGACTGTGTGAATGCTGACTCCATAAACCTTTTAGGTACCATTGAAGTTTCCTCATATGCAGTCTTGCGTATGGAATTAGTAGGATACAGAATGCCATGAAGCCCAGAACCTGCAGAATGTGTCTTGCAGAAGACTGGGTTTTTGTTGCCATCAGTTTGAAGTAAGTAGTCAGTTGCCTTTGTTTGTCTGGCGTGAGGTACGCCATCTGGACAGTTGTATGCAAGCTAGCACCCAGGAATGTTATCTTTTGAGAGGGTACCAGTTGTGATTTATTTTCATTTATTGTATACCCTATGCATGCTAGAAGCCTTTTCACAAACGCCAGGTGTTGTAGAAGAGTGTCCTTGTTCTCCGCTTGAATGATACAGTCGTCCAAATAAGGATATATTTGAATACTTCTTTGTCTGCAAAATGCAATTACTGGTGCCAGGCACTTTGTAAAGACCCTGGACACAGTAGATAAGCCAAAGGGCAGTGCAGAGAATTGGTAATGCAGTAAGCCAGCCTTGAATCTGAGGTATCTTCTGCACGACTGTCTGTCTTATTGGGACATGCAGGTATGCCTCTTTTAAATCTAAAGTCACCAGCCAAGCATTCTTGCCCAGCATGGGCAGAAGTTGTTACAAAGTGAGCATTTTGAATTTTGGAATGTCCGGGTATGTGTTCAAAATCGATAAATCCAGTATTGGCTGCCAGGCCTTGTCCTTTCTGGGTACCAAGAACAGTCTTGAGTAAAAACCTTGTCCTTTTTCCTGTTCTGGTACCATCTGAATGGCCCCCATTATCCATGAGGGACGTAACCTGTTTCTGTGCCTCTGCCTATTGTTTTTTTTGGCAGGTCTGGCCAACCATTTGTCATTGGCAGAGTGTGGAAATGGAATCTGTATCCCTGTGTTACGATGCTCAGTACCCACTTGTCCTGGGTTATTAACTGCCAATTTTGAGCAAAAAGTGCTAATTTTCCCCCTATGGGTGCTGCCAAAAGATAAGTGCTTGGTGTAGGCAGAGAGAAGTCATTGGGATTGTTTTCTGTAGGTTTGCGCTTTATCTCCTCCAGATTTGGAGGTGGATGCACCCCATTGCTTTGACCTGTATGAAACTTGAGGCTGGTACCTGGAACCCTTAGGGCATCTGGATTTGCCCCTTTGAGCTCTGTCTGACACGGGAAAGGACCAATTTTTTGTAGGTCAGTGTCTACTGAATCTAGGTGGCTGCACTTGTAAGAAATCTTTAACAGTTTGCACAGACTTAGCTTTGTCTTTCATGTTCTTTAAAACCTCTTCTGCCTTAATACCAAAAAGAGAATCATGCTGTAAAGGTGCATCTAGTAATTTAGCTTTAACATGATCAGGCAAGTTTTGTTCCTTTTACCAGGCATGCCTCCTAATCACAGATCCAGTACCTGCGGCCCTGCAGGTGGCCTCTAAAGAATCAAAACCACATTGCAAAGTATGCTTTCCAACTTGTTCAGCTGCATGCAATAATTCCTGCAATTCCTTATTTTCTGCACATTCTGAAATCAACATAATTTTGTTTCAGCAATCCCATAACATGTTGTTGGCACTTAAGCATATGAAAGACAGTTTAACACCCTGATTGCTAAGGTTGCAGATGTATAAACCTTTTTTCCCCATCTGTCCAGTGCCCTGGAATCTCTGTCGGAGGGGGTAGGGTTTTTTGCTGTTGAGGCCTTAACTCCCTTAGGACCCTGTGACATAGTTTCAGGATCAGCAGCAGGGTTTCTAAATAAAAATTTATGATAGTCAGGGACCCTGTAATACCTGTCAGGCTTACTGGGAGCAGGAGGTAAAGAGTCAGGGGTCAGGCTTGACTCTGAAAAAACATCATCCGCAATGTCTAACACTGGGGAAATGACTAAAGGCTTGTGCTGTGGGAAAAGGAGGAAATCCCTGAGCCTATTTTTTGATTCTGAGAAGTCTCGACTCTCCCAGTGAAAATGCTCCCTCAAAGTATGCAAGGTTTCTCCAAATGAATAATCCTCAGGAGGAGATGCAGATGGAATAGACTCCTCAGCATCAGAATCCTCATAGGGAGGTAAAGATAATTCCTGATCAGAAGAGGAATCGGAAGAAATAGAAACCTGATCTGAAGATTCATAGTCAGTGTCTTGCCTAGGCCTCTTATCTGGAGGGAGATGGGTACCCCTGATCTAGGTAATAAGGTCTTCAGCCATTTTGATCATCTGTTTTTTAGACATAGAGGCATGTGCACTTGGCTCAGGCATCAGTTTTTTAGTTTTAGAAGGTGTCTTTGCCTTTGGTTTTGCAGCTTTCGTCGGTTTGATGTAAAAATGTTAAGGTCTGAAAACACCCTCAGAAGCCGGTGCCTGTTCAGCAGCTCCGGACCCATCTGAGGTAGATATATCCATCGGTCCAATACCTTGAGTATCTTGTGACATGCCTGACTCCACATGGGTGTCGGTAGAGGCTTGCATCTCAAAGATAGTGGGTATCAGAGGCTGCAAAAGTGCCTCACTGAGTACTGGCTACTGGCTTAGGAGAAGCTTTGTTGTCGGTTTTGGATCTCTGCTGCCTTTCTCTGTCCTTTCCTTTGCGTTTTTTATGTACTCCGGTAGTCGGACTGCTATCCGACGACATCTCTGGGTAATTAAATCTGTTTACAAAATACTCAGATGCAAAAAATATACCGATGCTTAATAGTGCGTTGGTTAAATCTAGCAGAAAACTGACAGCCAGGCACGTTGTGGTCAGGGCCTAGGCAAGGAATACAGTATAAATGGAAATCCTTACGAGGTATTTGTTTCCCACAAGGAATATAATTATTAACTTTTTCTGACATCAGTAAAAAGCAAGAAAAATGTTTCCCCAGTGGGGTACTTAGCTTTATTGAAGACTTCGGTACTGAACCTCAAACACGAATATTTCAGTAGTCGGCCGACCGGCACTTGCGAAATGCTTTACTTCGGGCACCGTGCGGCAAGAAAGACTAAAGAAAATGGCGTCAGCTGCATGTTTTACACCCCTGACGACCTGACGTCATGAAAGAGGAGAAAGCAACTGACGCAGGACCCAAGACTTTGGAATTCAGGCCAACTGAGGGCAACCTCCCAGCAGATTACCCTTAAATGTAATGACTGCAACAGTGAAACACGAAGAACATCATGATGACTCCTCATCTATGTGACAAAGATAATAAAGAGAAAAAAAGTTGCATTTATTACAAATAAACGCCAATAAACAATGCTTAAAAATTAATCAGACTTCACAAAAGACAAACATCACCTTAAATGCTTACTTTATATTAACAATTGGAATGTACGGTACGGTAAAGTAGGAATTCAAGAGAAAAAAAAAACAGAAATGGGATGGAGTAAATTGAGTGTGCTTGCCCTTGCATTCAAAGAGCAAGCTATGTACTTTAATATAGAAAATAGTAAAACGTGTGAGGGTTACCATGCTTTCTAGGCTTTACTGCACCAGAAATGCAGTAAAAATAAAGATAACAGCAGTGAGAAAAAAAGAAGTTATGTTCTTACTGTAAAGTTCCATCTGTGTTGTTGATCTTCATTCATTCATTACTGATGGGTGTCTGTTCCATCCTCGGAACCAGGTCAGCCTTATAACAAGCTCTTGCCAGCCAAACAACTCTCGAGCTAAGCTTACTTATAGTGCCCCTCTCCCTGTTACCTCAGATCGAGTTTGCCTGTAAGAAAGAAAGTGGAGGCTTTTTCTGAGCAAGTTCCCTAATATGGGATTTGGACCAAATCCAAACCTCCGGGAGTCTTTCTGAGGGTGAAGGAAGGTGGGACGTAATGAATGAAGAGCAACAACATAGATGAAACATTATGGTAAGAATATAACTTCTTTATGTGATGTTGTTAATCTTCACTCATTCCTTACTGATGGGACAGAGTCCCTAGCAACTTTATGTCTTGGGAGGCCCTATGGAAGGATGTTCCTAAGTACCATTGAACCAAAAGATGCTCTCCCCCCGGAGATCAAATCCAATTTGTAATGAGTGATAAAAGTATGAGGGGTAGCCAAAGTTGCAGCTGCACAGATATCATCTGTGGAAGCCCTTGAATGAAAGGCAACAGAAGTTGCCACCGATCTGGTTGATTGTGCTTTGACCTTACCCGCTAGAGAAATTTTATTATGTTGGTAGGTAAAGCATATATAATTTCTCAACCATTTAGATAACGTTACCTTAGAAATGGAATTTCCCAAATTTGTTCCTGAGTAGGATACGAATAACTGGTTGGATTTACGTAGTGATTTAGTTCTGCCTAATTAGAACCATCTATGTACATCCAGTAAATGAAGGCAGTATTCTCCTTTATTTGAGAAATTTGGAAAGAAGACTAGCAGATCAACTGTTTGATTAATAGTCAATTCCGAAATAACTTTTGGCAGAAAGGAAGGATTAGTGCGGAGTGATACTCTGTCCATATGAAAGACCATGTAAGGGTGTTTTATGCACAAGACTTGAAATTCGTCTTGCTGAGGTGATGGCTACCAAGAATAGGGACTTCCAGGATAAAAATTATATATCACAAGTGGCAGCAGGTTTGAAAGGAGATAGAGTCAAGGATTGCAGAACTAATGTCAAACTCCAAGGTTCGACTGGTTCTTTGAAGGGTGGTCTGATGTGTGAGACCTCTTTCAAAAAGGTTTTACAGAAGCGATATGAAATTTAAGAAGAGTCTTGGAATCCATTGTGGAAATCTGAGCTAGCAGCCAGATGTACTCGAATAGTGGAGGCTGCCGCTCCCAAATGAAGAAGGCTCGACAAATACTCCAGTACAGCACTAACTGGAGCTGAGCAGGGGTTTAGTTCTTTCTGTCGAGACCAAATAAAGAATCTCTTCCACTTGTTGAGACAGATTTTCCTGCTGGATGGCTTGTGTGAAGCCAAAAGAATGTTATGTACAGGGGAGGAAAGGTCATTCTGCCTGACAATTACTGTAAGTGGAGAAAGCAAGCTGTCAGCTTGAGACTCTATATGTTTGGATGTAGCAACCCCTGTGGGTGTGACAGTAATTCCAGAGTTGGAACCAGAATCCATGGCTGATGTACTAGGTGAGGCCAAAAAAAAAAGGAAAACAAACTTGTCTGGGCCAAAAGGGTGCAATGAGGATTACTCTGCTTCTCAACCAGAGGGCCCTCTTTATAAAATGTGGAATCAGAGGAAAGGGAGGGAAAGCATAAAGTCCCGTGGGCCAATTGTGTATTAGAGCGCCCCTCGGGGACTCCCCCTGCGGGGGGATGAGGGCAAAGTAGTTGCTGCATTTGTGGTTCATTGGAGAGGTGAATAGGTCGCAGCAAGGCTGGCCTCAGTGGTTGAAAACCTTCACCGCTATGTTTGGATTGAGGGACCACTCGTGAGGCAGAAGACTGCATCTGCTCAGTTTGTCCGTGATCACACTGGAATCCCCGGGAATGTGCATTGCTATGAGTAAGTGGTTGGAAGCTATCACCCATTGCCAAATTCTCATGGCCTCTTGACACAACAGGTAGGACTTGGTTCCCCCTTGTTTGTTGATATACCAGAGGGGAGGACAGGATGGAATGCTTGCAACACTAGAAGTACTGCCCTCAGTTTTAGAACACTGATATACAGATTGGCCTCCACTGGTGACCAAGTACCTTGGACAGTCTGTCCCTGGAAGTGTCCCCACCCAGTCAGAGAAGCGTCTGTAGTCACTCTGGCCTTGGGATGGGAGGGGGAGAAAGGACGACTCCATAGGGCTTTGTCTGGCTTCATCCACCAAAGTAAATCTTGTTTGCATCGATTCGTTATGCAGATCTGGAAGGGCAACAGATGAATCAAAGGGGACCACTGCACTAGTAGAAGCCACTGCAGTAATTTCCTGTGTTGTCTTGCCAGCAGAGCTATTGCTATTGATGCTGCCATTGATCCGAGTAGTTGGAGGACTGCCCGAGCTGACTGCCCCTATGAATTCCAAAGTTTGACTTAGATTTCTCCTCATTTATGGAGGTCCCGAAGGAATTTGCTAGGTTTAGGGTGTAATGTAGGGCTGCAACCAGAAGACGCTTGGTGGGGCCATTAAATCTACATTCAGAAACACCCAGAATTCTTGCAGTCTCAAGTGAGCTGTTACCACTGCCATGCATTTGGTGAACACCTTGAGGGCTATAGAGAGACCAAAGGGCAGCACTCAAAATTAGTAGCGATTGGCTCCCAGCCAGAAGTGGAGGAATCCTCTGGAGCATTTGTCATTTTTATGTGGTAATATGCATCCTGAAGTTCTACTGAGCACATCCAATCGACTTTCTCCAGGAGGGGTAGGATAGACTGAACCATGACCATCCAGAAATTTGTTTAGTATGTTGAGGTTCAAGATTGGCCTCCAGTCCCCTTGTCTTTTTTGGCACTAAAAAGAACCTCAAGTAAAATCCTATTTGGTCTGGTGGGACTGCTTGGATGAATCTTTTTTTGAAGCAACTTTTGTATTTCTTGAGCTGCTGCTTCCCTTTGACTGGGTGGAACATCAGGAATGTACCTTACTGGCCTTGGGTAAATATTGAAGGGTATGTGGTAACCTCTGGCAATTATTTTTTGTACCCAAGAATCTGTGGTTATCATTCGCCAGGCAAAGTGGTGCAGAGAGAAAAGGCTGCTTTCAGAGGTAAGCAATCAGGCTGCTCTTTAGGAGAGCTGGTAGGGCTGTCCAGAGAAAGAATCGCTGGATCCTTGATTATCGAGATTGTCGAGCACGAAAAGCCTGCAAGAATACGGACTCCTCAGAGGTGAGGTTGGTGGGCTTACAGCCTCCCTACTGTTTTAAAATTTCCAGTAGGTCTCCGAAGGAGACATCCTCAAGAGGCGACCGTGGGGACCCCTCCCCTTCATTGTAGTCCATACCTTTAGTGAGGGACTCTTCGGGGGAGTCCATGTGCTTCCTCTTGCACGATCTCTTATGTGATACCCCCTCAGCAGGGAGATCCGAAGAGGACTCTGAAGACAGGGTGCCCGGTGGTAGGGTATCTTGAGGCTCTTGTGCTCGACATCCCAATGTGGTGGACTGTAAGCTGGGGTATATATGGTACTCAGATGCCAAGGGAACCATATGTGTGCCTGTGGAGGCAAGGGCCCTCTCCATTACCTGGAAAGCTGGCCCACACAAAGAGGGATGGGTGCTCCGAACCGAGAACTAGCACCTCGGGATCACCGTCACACCCCACTCTGATGATCCCACTCCCAGGGAAGGAGCCCCAAGAGGACTTAGTACTACCAAGACAACTGGGAACCGTAGTGGACGGCGCCATAGAAAAAATATGTGCCGTACTAAGGGTCACAGTGCCGACAGCCCAGTCACGGTCACAAGGATGGCTCGCCTCTGAATTAGTTGATGGCCAAAGGGTTGGCTCTGGAGCCACGGTGAGGTCTACCTGTGGAACCGTAGAAGCTAGAACTGGGATATGTGTCTGTGGCAGGGGCTTTGATACCTGCAAGGAGGAGTATATGCTAGAGATTGTGGAGAAAAACCCTCGGCTCCAGGTGGAAGGGAGGGTTTGTAGGGGTTGTGATTCCTCTGGCCACCAGAAACTGATACACAAGTCTGACCACGTCAAATTCCGAGAGGCTCCTGGAGGAGCAGGGTGATATCCCCGATGGAGAGTCAGGCCATTTCAAGAAGGGGGTGCATAGTTGCCCAAAAAAAGGGATCTAACTTGTAGGAATATCGGATCCAAGGGACTGTTTCTCCTTTTGACACCGTGGTCTCAAGACTAGTAAGATGTATAGGGAGGCGGGAAGTGACCGGAGTTGGGAGTACTATTTTTGGTGCCGAAAGGGAGATCGGAGCTGAAGCAGTAACAAAGACATGGAAAGTACAATGGTCATTATCGGTACCATGACTGGTGCTTGAGAAAATGTTACCAAGAACGGTACTGAGCTGGATCGATGAGGTCCTGGAACTGAGGACGGCACCATGGAAGGGGGTTGAGGCCCTGATGCTGAGGATGTTGGTGGCAATTTCAGAATTCTTGCCTTCAATTCTGAAGATTTTGAGTCAGTGCCATGAGGGGAAGAAGAAATAGAATCTCTCCTTCATTTCTGTTCCTTCTTAGGAGGGGGTGAGCCCTCCGACCCAGAAATAGCCTCTGAAAAAGGAGATTTTAGAAAACCCTTGAGAATTAACTTATTTTTCCTCTCATTTAAAGTATGGGCACTAAATCCTTTACAAATGTCACATGGTGGTTGTACAGATAAGTGCAGAACACCCAGGCAGTAAACGCAAGAGAGATGGGTGTCCGAGTTTGGCATCTTATGACCACACTGGTCGCATTGTTTGAATCCTTTTGTTCCCTTCTTTTCAGACATAGCGTATCAACACTATCCAAAGTAGTGTAGCAGTAAACAAGTTAAACACACACTCTAACTAGATGAAAAAGGGAAAGGGAATACCAACAGTGGTATCCAGAATTACCTCAGAGGGTAGGAAAATAGAGGGAGGAAAGGCCTGTACCAGCAATGGTACTAAGAGTACCAAAATTGGTAAGAAAAAGGGAAAGAGGCACTCGAACAGGTGTGGAAACTTTAACGACTAATACTACAAAGAAAAGATTATAGATTGAGAAGAAAAAACTGTAAAAAGGGTTTTAATAACAAAAGAATTCTAAATCACTTAGTGGAGAGCTGGCTCGACATGTCTTGATATCTTTGTGGCAAATGAGGTCTGAGGTAACAGAGAGTGGGGCACTATGGGTAAGCTTAGCTTGAGAGTTTTTTTGGCTGGTGCGAGCTTGTTATAAGGCCGACTCGGTTCCAAGGACAGAACAGATACCCATCAGTAAGGAATGAAGATTAACAACATCAGATCAGCAATTAATCCTGAAAGACAGTAAGGTCCTGAAATACATAAAGCTTTCATGCACCAAATCCCAGTACACCATCGGAGGCATTACAAAAGTAATAGACAAGTTCCTAAGCTATGCATAAGGTACAAATCTACCAGCATAAAGGTCAAAAAACAGGCATGGATAAGTGAATGACTCCTAACAGAAAGTATTCTATATTTTTAATTATGGGAATAAAAAAAGAAGTGCATACATTTTAAAACAGCACAGGGAATGTTTTGTGACCATCAAAATTAGTCCTTGAACAGACTACAAGTGGCCTGTATTACTTTAAAATTAGGCTTGCCCTTGCATACTATGGAGGCATACAGGGATAAAGCCCTGAGAAATGCTTATGCAACCAGAGTTTAATTAACGGCACAGACGTTTGTAACAGCTTGCAAGAAGAGTGTGCATGTGCATCCTGTGTGTGTGTCGGAGTGGAGGGGGGTAGGCTGTGAGTTGTAGCAGTCCTTGGGAGGAAGGCAGCAGGCCCATGACCTGGGGGAGTGCATGTGGCTGTAGTCTTCATCAAACAAATGCACAGCAACATGTAGGGGAAGGTGGGTCTCCCTTGGCAATATGGGTCACACAGCAGCATGCACTTGAGTAGGGGAAGGTGTTGTGTCTCCCCTGGAAATGTGGGCTTTACATCCCTTACCTAGGTGAATGGTTAAGCCAAATAGCAAATGTTCTCATTGCTGGGATGCTGATCTAACAGCTGCCTAAATTATGCCCTCCCCCTCAGATAGCTCTGAAAAATAAACTTCAGTCCAGCTGGGAAGTCTTGGCAGTCACAGGTGCTAGGGCAAAAAGTAGAAGAAAAAAATGTTTTTTGTGAGATACAGCAGTTTTAATAAAGGGAGCTACCTGGGAACATGCTGAAAGCATGCTAAGGTATAAAACTCCCATACAAGAATTGCAACAAGCAGACGTGAACAAATTTGTGCAGAAAATAAGAGATATTAGGAAGGAATGGTGCACCCAAGGTCTTTGCTGGCTGCTACTCATGAAAGCTAGGAAAAGGTTAGAAGAGAATGATAAGGTGGCAAAAGCTTTGTATACAGTTAGATGACCTTGTCCTGAAAGTAAAGGTACATCAAGAGGTGCTGCATCAAACACTTTCTCCAGAATCCTTACAACAGCCTGCTCCTCAATGTCAAGCAAAACACCTCTAGCAAATGTCCAAATGGACTAACCTAGTCAACAAATACAAATCTCCTTTACAATGGAAGCATGGGGGGAGCAGGTCCAGGAGTCCTTGTACTACTCGCAACTACACCAAGTATCACATGCTTGCTGTTACCAGGCAATACTTCAAAGTTATTCAACAGTCCACTATGGTACAAGGACAAGGCAACTACCTTTAAAACTGCATCAGACAATACAGTGTAATCAATGTAACACTAAACAAAACATTATGGTAATAACTGCAAAACCTGTTATTTAAAAAAAAAATCTTCTGGTGTGCCATAGTGGGGTTTCTGCAACTCATACTGGGGGGAAAAAAAACTCCAGTGTCCCCTGGCACTTTTCTGTAACTTAGTGAATTGACTTAATTAAAGGTCTAGCAGTATTGCTCTCTGTTATGTCTTTTTTAAAACTATAGATGAATTAGAAACTTGTCCCTGTGACAGTCTCTAGCAAAAATAGCTCATCAACCTCTAGATGTACCTAGGCTGCACACTCAGGCTGCTATAATATCTACCCCTGTAACCTCAGTTACACTGCAATACCCATGCCTTCAACAAGTAGGGAGAATGGAGACTTCATCTGAGGTATGCTGACCTATTACATTTTGCCAAGAACTGTTTTTTTGTATATTTAGTCTTCCTTCCAGAATTATCACATAGTTATACATTTTATATACGGTTAATTAAAACACATACAAAAAGCATAATTACTGCTTCCCCAGTTGTGCATCAAGCAGAAACCAGTGCCTTAGTAGTTGGTGAGTTTTAACTAGATGAAGTTTACACTCATGAGCACTTTGATCTACTACAAGTCCTCATGTGCTTGTAGCTCAAGACAAGCTTGTTTGCTGCCACTTGCTTGAAAACTCCTCAAGTCCCACTGGCTCAATCCTACTACTTAGCCCTCCCCTACCAGAGCCCAACTCTAAACGTACAAATACTACCAAGTTCCTAACCAGAGTTCTCGCTCTACAACCCCAAAACTCCACTCCCCCTTCCTAACCCTAAAACTCAACCCTCTTCCCTAAACCTACATTCGCCAGTCACTCCAAAAGCCTAGAGCTCTCCTTCTGCTCTCTAAACCTAAGCCACCATCCTGATTGCTGCCTTAATCTACACTCCCACCTCCCTCACTTAAACCCCTGGTTTGCCAAACCTACCTTGCTCAAACTCTAAAAATGCATATAAATAAGGTGCAGCAGCTGCTTTCTCTAACTCCTAAGTTAGGGCATGAGTGGCAGCCTATATGAGCTGTAAGATGCTTCAGTCTCCAGTTTCAAGACAGGAGTCTCAGAGGGTTTGGGAACCAATTTAACTTGCAATTATTCAACTCAGCGATTGATATCTACTATAGAAATTTATATTTGTGCTTTGGCAGTAATGTGATGTACGAGGTCTTTTCTCTGCGGCTGCATATGTCTGGAGTTACTATACATAACAAGGATACAGGGTGCAACTGCAAAAAAAAGTTATATATTTAAAGTTGAAGTTTGACTTTTACAATAAGCTTTTATCTCTGCATCAATTTTTTTTTCTTTTATACTTTTGTGAAGTATATAAATCCATTTTATTCCCGCCTTTTAGTTCTTGCCTTCATCTTTGATTCATCTGATGTAACTGCCCAACTCTGGTGTAGTTAAACAACTGAATGAGAGTCATACAAGTTAATGCTATATTAAGAAAACACAGGTCTGCATGAAATATACAATTTATGACCTTCAACACTACATAATTTCAGTCAACCACATACTGGGGCTTCCAAACAGAAAAAATAATACAGATATGGGAACCATAGAAATTGATACACTTCCCTCCTGTTAACAAGCCAACTGAGCCTCTCATCTGTAGGCTATTACTTATGCAGAATTGCCTTTAGCTTTTGTATGTTTCTTGTAGATGGGTGTCTCCTTTCCAAGTGAGATTACAGTACATTTTCTGATACCACATGAGGTCAGGAAGATGGGGTGAAGGTTGTATTAGCCCTATTCCATAGAAAAACAAAGACTGAATATTATTACCCGGCCAACACTACCTCACTTTTTATTTCCTGTCTTGGTCCTGGAAGCTGGAGGACATACAAGGTTATCACGTTAATGACATCTGCTATCTCGCAAACAATCTCTAATACCTGACTATATGAAATCAATGGTTTCTGCAAGGTGCATGCATGTGACAAGCTTTTTTACCCACTTTCCTATGAGACTGAAAGGTAGTCCGATGTTCATTTCCTACCTTTCTGGCTTGTTCTGCAAAAAAGATGAATCTACTCTGAATTAGAAGTACTGAAAGTAATGGTGTAAGCACATGCACTACATCTATGAACTAGAAATAAGGTCAAAAACTAAAACAGTCCACCCCTACAACAGATGAGATACTAATAATGGGAAGGGAATACATGCTACAAAAACTGTTTCAGAAAGACAATGGCTGTTGGACTGCAAGGGCTGGCTATCAGGAAATGCAAGAAGAGCACATTTTGGTGGACACTGGATGCCATCACCATTCAGTAATAATATTATATATGAAAGTCTAGCGGGAAGTGAGAGATGCTGACTCTCAGCCACATCACCAGTGAGATCTGAGGTGTGCTCTCTAAGGGACTCCAAAAAAGAATAAAGAGAACAGCATACAATGGCAACAAATTAAGAAATACTTAAATAAAAGAAGAAAAAGACATGATCAATTAAAGATGCTCATTAAGTCCTGGTTTAAAGAGACCTCCTAATTTAACAATCCATTTTTTTTCCATAGTGTTTAACAAATCGTGCCAACCCAATTTGTTCTTCCTGGGTCTCATAATTTTATCAATAACAGTAAAATTAAAATATGCATTTTTATGTGACAGGGTATGCTTATAAAGGGCATTGGTTTCTTTGTGGTGTTTTATCTCACTAAGATGTTCAGATATCCTAAATTGCAAAGGTCTGGAAGTTTGACCTACGTAGAAAGTCTAAGTTAAACTGTAGTTTCTAGTTTTCTAAATCCCTTCCAAACAAGTCACAACTGACAGAAACAGTCTGGTTATACCAGAATAATTGAGGATGGTCCGGTATATTACAGTAGTTGTGAATAAAATTAGGAAACATGACACAATGATTTATTTGCTTTGTTTACATGTATGTACGTGTGGCGGGAGTGCCCTTTTTTGTCCCCACTCTCCATAGCCCCACTATACCATGTTGGGTCACCAAAGATTGGCAGGTCATGATAGAGAGTTCTGACCAAATGTGGACCACTGGGGAAGTTAATAGCAATCCATCTCAGTATCATTGCCAGGAAAGCACTACGGACAAAAGCAACCACAGACATATCAAACAAACTCAGTAAGATGAGACCCTCAGTTGTGAAGGTGCCAAGTACATTGCTTGGGAAAAGCAGAGGACATCTATGAGTAGTTCTAAGGAACAGGCGCAAATGGTTCATAGTTAAAAGGACTTCATCTGCTGAGGTGTTGGGATGACAGGCACTTCTGGAACATGGAACACAAGAACTATGAACCAAGATAAACAACGTGGTTAATAGAGTGATGGAGAAGAATAAACATCTTGGAAATGAAAGAACTGAACTGCAATGGGTCATTCTGCAACAGATAACAATTAGGTGTTCTACTGTGGAAAAAGATCTTGCAGTAGCCGTCACAGTTAATAAAATGGAGTCAAAGCAGGATGTTTAATGGCCATGCATCCATCAACTGAACCACGTCTGAGAAATACCAGTGACAGTGGTACATCTTATTGTTAAAACTAGTGCGTGTATGCTAAATAAAAGTATTCATAAGCATCTCCTTTGACACCTAACATGACTTAAAAAAATACTTTTAACCTTTTTTTAGCCAGAGTTTCTTCTGCACAGCTGAAATGAAGTCTTAGTCCTTCTTTATTTATATAATCTAAATTTGTTCTTAATGCGTGTCCAACGTTCATTTGTTTTGTTCAACTAAACAGCCCACATGGGAATGAATGTTTCAACTTTTGCATCTGAACCTGTTGGCATACAAGATGTTATTGTGAACCATTTCCTTTTGTACATTTAAGCCAGCATCTGCTTCCTTCCCTCCTTTACTTGGCATTGTAACATACAAGAATGCTAATTATGTACTATGTTGATTTCAGCTTTGACAAGGAAAGACACAACTAATAACCTTAAGAATATAGCACTTTCAAAACTGCATACCCTCAGTGTAGATAACACCTGGCAAAAGGGTGTAATGTGGACCAGCAGTTACTGTATTGGCGCCAAATACCCAAATCAGCATTTGAAAGAGCTCTCTGCTGTTTAAGTCTAAATTAAATGGGGGTAATACAAGGTCTTCTCTTCTTGGGGTAACTGATAAGAAAAACACAGTGATATCTGTGAGATCTTATAGCCACCCAAATATGCACAAAGGTACAACAGAACTGGAAGATACTGACTGGAAGGGAATCAAAGATGTTATTTGTTAAAGCAACTAACTAAAGGGTGTGGAAGACTGCTAAAAGCAATAACTGAGAACTTCATGCTTTTCAATGAAAATGCCAGAAAAGGTTCAAGACTCAACTTAACAATTCTAACTTGTTTCTTTGTTAAATCAGGATGTGCAAACTTGCAAAGTACATCTCAAATGGCAGCACAAGGGAGAAAAGCATCATAAATTTTACAAAACACTTCATGAAACTATAGCGGCAATAAAAAAGTCACACTAAACCAAACACAAGAATACAAAAGTAATTAATATTATAATCTTGCACAACATTTAATATACAGCATCTGAAGTTACAGGAGCAAGAATTAAGTAAATAAAATGGACTGGATATATATTAAAAGAAATTATGGAACATATATACAATCTCACACACACACACACACATATGTGTATATATATATATATATATATATATATATATATATATATATATATATATATATATATATGAGACAAACTTAAATACAAACAATTAGACATCAGTTTATTGTATCACCATACTGTACACAATGCTCAGAAAAGAATAATCCATCCATGCACAACCTCCTTTTCCCATTCTTGCACATGGGGCCCACGTGTCACATTAAAAGTGACTATCATCAAGAGCAAATGTTTACACTGCCAGAGAATAATATAAAATAAAAAGATAGTGAGAAGAAAAAAAGGGTGATAAAATATAGAAGGAACTACAGCAGGAATAAGGAAAATGCCATTTAAGTGCATGTATATGTGCGCACACACACAGACACACACACACACCAGTCGTGCAGACAACACAGGGGATCAATAGCAGTGGAAAGACAGTACCAGAATGGCCCGTAATATAGAAGAGTCTTTCCATATATTAAAAAGGGGCTGGGACAGTTATTTCATGCACAAATAAAAAAGTAGAGCCCCATTAGAAAGAAGTAAAGTCAGATAATTCTGCTACAGACTAAACAAGGATCAAATATCAGTGTTTCACCATTTAGCTTCAAGCTTAAATTATTTCACTTCAAGAAATCCGCATTTTAAACATGTAGGACCTTGAAAAGACTTTTCATTTATTATTTATTTGCTTTTGTTTACCAGGATAGTCTGACTGGGCTGACAATTTATTACCTTATCTGCGGAGGCCCAGGGAGAAAAGCTCCATAAATTTTACAATTATAAGATAAAAAAAACAATAGTACAAAAATTATTTGACTGATAATAAATAACATGTACAGTTAGGAAAAACATTAAACAAAAATATTCCTAACAGTTGCATGGAGTGCAGTCGATGCTAGGAAGTGTGTTTTGTGAAGAAAGAAAGTGAAATAGGAAGAGAGTGATACAGGGTGTGAGTTAAGCTCTCAAGAGAAGAGTTGTTTATGATAAGGTAGTTATACTGACAGGCTGGGTCAGTCTGAGAGGAAGAACATAAAAGAAAACTTTAGCCAGGTGTTGTGTACCTTCTTTTCATGAAGAGTTTTACCTGTGTCAAAGGTGAAGCATGTAGCTGAATGAAGATGGCAAAATGATAATTGCCATTTAAGAAAGTTTTACAAAGAGGTGCTCTTAGGTCTCTAAGCAGCTAAATGCATAATTTAGATGAATAACCTTAATGCTGCTGGAGAGCTTAATCTAGCCAGGGTTTCCACGCAAAATAATAGCAACTTGCTGTCATGGGATTTGCTATTTCAAGTTTGTGCACTGTAAAAATCCATACAGAAGTCTAAGAAGAAGGAGGGAGTTAATCAATCTGACATCAGAACCTAGAGTAACATGTGATCTGATACATCAATGGCAGCCCAATGGTCATTTTATATTTGAACGGTCAGGACTCAATACTGACTGTAATGTGGAGAATGAATGGCCGAAAATCAGGGCTTACATATACCAAGTCTCAAACTGCCATTTCTTGGAATATTCCCCTTTGTCAGACATATAGTGAGCTTGGAGTTGGGCTATATAAAGTTTAGTGGGGGGGGGGGGGTCCCCTGCAAGTTAAAAGGGGTAGACTAATGTCTGATATTCATTTTTCTGCCGTTTTTTGGCATTATGGCACTCGACATTATAAACATTTCAGTATGGAACCGTTTAAACAGAAAGATGCTAGAACCTGAGATCCTTCTGTAGTTACTGAGACTTGGTTTCAATGCAATGCGAGCATTCCCTCCATGTCAGGATTTAGTGTCTATCACACACCTTCAGGCATTTGGGTACGTACAGGGAACCATCTGTACTTGCTAGTATCATCATTACCTCACATCACATTACCCACAACCTTAACTTGTCCTTAGAGATCCAAATCACCCTTAACATATCTAACAATTGCGTCATTACTACCTATCAATTCCCATCAATGTCCCTATATTTCATGGAAATTGCATTGTAATCAAGGTGTTAAATATAAAGCCATATACCTTCATGCTACAGAATTTGATTGCCAAGTGTATAGCTCTAAAAATAGATATATTCAGTGTTTCCTATACTTTAATACCAACCTTCCAGAACAAACTGTAAAACTACCCACTACAAGATCTAATATCTTTTATCCACTCCTTACCAACCTAGCTCCTGATTCCCCACCCCATATGTCCTCATCCTTGGTTAAATGTGACAACAAATCTGTCATATTCTCTGTTAGCCTAGACATACCACCCAGTGCACAAACAAGGCCATATTTCAGGACTTCACCAGGACAAACCTACTTCAATTTCCTACAAATAGACCCAACTGAGTAAAGCTGCTACATTTACCTTTGATTTTACCAGCATCTAAACAGCCACAGAGAAAGGTGAGTATCCATCTGCCTTAAATATAATGGTAATTTCAGGAATAAACCTCTCTGATGAAATTCCTGTATTAATAAACTGTACAACAAATGAAGGAAAATAATAAAAAGTTGCAAAAAAAAAAATCCCCACCCCACCTACCTCAAGGCTGCACTGAAATATACAAGCAAGGAACTTATCACCAGTATTAGAAAACATAAAGTGATGTACAAACTTAAGGTGGATACATACACCAAGGGAACCAACAAATCTTTCTACACTTGTAACAGGAAATTAAGGGATGATGTCCAACAATATATTGAGCTCATCCAAAACAATACACACATTCTGATCCCAATGACACAGCCAATACATTAGAAGATAAATTTAGTGCCAGCTTTACCACATTTATCCACATTGTCACCATCATTATCCCTGAAATTTTAGTTCACAGTGGAATCATCCTGGAGCAAGTTTTTAAATCCTTGTTAAAGGCTGTAAACAATACTTCCATGGGACAACATAACATACCACGCTACATAACCCATCAGTGTCAAATACAAACAACTGCAGCCTCTAGTTAAAGTGTCCAGACTCAGTCTGCCTGCATGGTTTGTGACTGATGCTTAGATAACAGCCACTGTGACTTCCTCTACGGA
Source organism: Protopterus annectens (assembly GCF_019279795.1). NCBI lineage: Eukaryota > Metazoa > Chordata > Ceratodontiformes > Protopteridae > Protopterus > Protopterus annectens. The sequence continues at coordinate 1,462,847,594 of NC_056735.1, forward strand.
TCAGTAATAACAGTCCCACTAGTGTAACATGCAAAGCCAAGGACTGTATCATAGCAGAATTCATTAACGTAGGCACACTTCATTGATCTAGACTCCCATTCAGTTTGATATCGTCAAGTGCAGGTCCTGCCTCCTGAACCTAGTAAGCTTCTTTGAAAAGGCTACAGAGACAGTAGAAAGTGGTCATTTAGTGTACTCTGCTTATCTCAACCTGGAAAAGGCTGTGAATATTTATCTCCCCATGTTGACTCTATTAAAAAAATTAGATAATTAATGTAAACCCGTGTTGTCTGCGGGACTGCAAACTGGCTATCCAGAATATCCCAAGTTGTGGAAGTTGTTGGTACCTTCTCTGAAAAGAAAATTGTAACCAGAGGAGTTCCATACGTTCAGTCCTGAGTCGTCTAATCTTTGTAAATGACCTTCGCATACATCAAAATCAATATCCCAAAAGTGTGGATGATCAAGTTTGCTGATGATTGCAAGACTGGTACTGCAATCTTTTCATCTACTGATACTAAACAATCCCAGCAAGGGCCGGAATATTCACAGACCTGGTGTACTGAAAAAGTTATCAATCTAAATGCAAAAAAAATTGAGCAATATAGCATTTGGCAAAAAAAAAATGTCCCTACCTCTTACACTAGACATGCTATCCCTCTACAGACAGACATTGCTGTAAGAGACTTGGGTATTTATGTGGACCACTCACACTCCATAGCGAAGATATCCACTCAGGTCCAGTTAACTTGCAAGGGAATATCCTCAAGATTAATAAAAGTGATTCTATCACTGTACTCTTCCCTTATCAGACCCATCGACTAATACAATGCCCTCTTTGCTATATACAAATTCAAGCATATTGCTCAACTAAAAGTTTCCAGAGATTTCTAACAAAGAAAATTAATGGTAAGTTCTTTAAACAACAACGCTCCTTTTCTCAGTAGCCTACCAGTTAATTTGAGGTGATCTATCCCTGGCTTTTCGAGCCACAAAAGACGCAATCCATTTTGACTTCCAGTTTCATTGCAAAACCAGTTGCTCTATAAATACCTGCAATATAGTCCAAACTCTACAACAACAAATGAAAAAGACTCACTAGAGGGATAGGGTCCAAACTCAAAGCACGCCAAGCCCATGAAACAAGTTATCACTACATGTCAAAAGGTAGTGTCCTGGCTACCTTTAAGGTTAGTCCTGATGTCTGGATGGATGGACACAAATTTATTCAGGGATATGGTATGTATGCCTCTGCTCAGTTTAGGAGGTGAACATTACTAAGTGCTCAAAAAGATGGCAAAATGGTAAGTGCCATTTAAGAAATGAGAGAACTTTTAAGTGTGTCTACTTAAAGGTGCACGTCTGAACATCTTATGGTTGGTCTCCCAAGATCACTTGCCTAGTATTTTTCCTTTAGTTTTTAAGCACCTTTACTAAATAATCACTTAATAGTGTTGTCGCCTCACAGCAAGAGGCTCTCCGGTTCTATTCTCGGCTGGAGTGCCTTCTGTGTGGAGTCTGCATGTCCTCCCTGCGATTGACTACATATTAAAAGACATGCAAGCACATGTGTGTGTGCCTTCTCTGAAGGTTGGGCGTTGGGCTGGCAACCCGACACAGTAAAAAAATCCACTGCCAATCATAAGTGGACCGGAGATCCGCTGTGGCAACCCCTAACCAGGAAAAGCCAAGAGAGATTAAATAATCACTTAAGGTATATGCACACATACATTACTAGAAAAGAAAACAAATCATGTTCATATTTATACAGACACACACACACACACACACATATATATATATATATATATATATATATATATATATATATATGTATGTATGTGTATGTGTGTGTGTGTGTGTAAGATACACACACAAACACACATTTTCTTAACAATTATTCAGTCCAACATTACATATATTGCTCAATTCCTGCTTTCCCTTAAAACTCGCTAATCTTCCTGAACATTATACTTCAAGTACTGTTCCCCAAATTCCACTTATTATGTAATTTGCTCCTTCCCTTTTCTAAAGATCCCACCTCTAGTTCTTTTATCTCCTTTAAAACATTGTGTACTTCAATTAAATTTGGCTTAGATTTCAGCAGCCAACAGCATTAAACTTGGTAGGGCCTTACTTTGTATGTAGAGGTAATTCAGATCCGATGTCCCAACTAAAAAAAAAAAATTCCTTAGTTACAGGAATTTGCTTCTCAAATATTTCTGATTCTGTAGTAAATTTTAAAAATCTGCCAGCGTGTTACACTTGCAAAAAACAGGTTCTCAGTTACCACTCTCTTTCTATCATACCTCCAGCACTGGCTAATTACCTGAAGAAAGATTCTCTGAAGTCTACTTGGGGTATAAAAATACATATGCACACTTCCAAGTAAGAATCCTAAACCTTTTGGACTTTGTTGCACAGTTGATAGCCATTCAGAGGTCCCTCCACTGTTTTTGTGTTGACTGCCCATCTAGTCTCTCTTCCCAAACTTTTTTAATCTCTTCTGATTGATTCTTATAGTTATCATGTAATATTTTATATACCTTATTAATGACCCCCTTTTTAACAGCAGCTTCTGTTCTGCACTCAACTAAAAATTCTAACAGAGCTGATCTTTCACTTAGCACTCCCCTATACCTTTCTCCAAGTCTATACTCTAATATTAATCCTTTGTAGGGAAGGCAATCTCTAACCTGTAATTCAAACTTCTGCTTAGCCTCATCCCACTCTAATAACTTTTTCTCTCTAGTTATTTGCTCCCAATACCTTGGGATCCTTTGCCAGTTTTCTCGCCTGGTATTGCTTCTATGCAACATAATAATCCAATGGAGTCTCCCTTGTGAAAGTACACATGAAATAAATGAGCAATTTGTTTCTACTGTTTTTTTTTTTGTGCAGCAGACCATCAGGTCTGTGCCTCAAGGTGCGAGTTATTCAACTAGTGTCCCATGTTACAAAGCCCAGTGGTTAATTACTGTATGACCTTAGGGGCAGTGCTACAACATGTCAGGATAAAGGAGTATTCTACATACTATACCTAATGAAGGTTGCCAAAATCACTCCACATGCTGATGATAAACACCGTCTACAAGAAGGGTTTAAGGAAATAGCACTCTCTCCACAGAAAAATTGTTAGTTAAGAGCTGCTCCCACTTGCCTTTATTCTTCCTGTTATTAAAGTGGTTTTGCGTCCAAATAATTATTGATGGACATCAGTTGATGTTATAAAAGCAGCTAATCAGGTTGACAAATTGGACAAGTCCAATAATGTGTCCATTGTTACAAGAAAGTCTTTCTATATTAGCTTATAGACAAAGGGATTGTGTGTAGATTTAAATATATCATTGTCCCCCTTTACTAATCTCTCATTAGGCCAATTATTGAGTATAACATGCCCACAGGCATGTATCTATCCAGGTATATGTAACAGTAACACCCACAGAGATACCTTACTAAAAGGATACAACGGCCTAAACAGAATGTCCTACATGGACTGACTCAAGCCCTGTCATACTTGATATCCTGTACACTGTTAAGAGGGGACCTATGTCTGGCATACAAGGCATCCTCTGACCAAATACTGATGGATTTACTGCACATCAGCTAGTCAGCAAGTCAAACAGCATCGGAAATACTCGGCCCTAGTGATCTAAACCTCTTTTACGAGATAAACAGAATGGTTTGGAGGGACGGGTATATCTCGTATAGGGTACTGCTGCTTTGGAACAGATTTCCCATCCACATCAATCAAATTTCAGCCTTGTCCATACTCAAACGCAACTTGGATCTATGCACAGGAAACATCAAATTTACCCCAGGACTGCCTCTCTGTACTACTAATGGACAGAGGCAGCTCATACATGCGTTATCCCATGCATGGATTCCCTCAAATTATCTACTGTATGATCCCAGTTCTTCCCATTACAGGTAACATATAATTATCAACCATGGGATGGGTTAAGGTCAGTCTCTAACCAAATGGGACAGGTTAATTCAGGCACAAAAAAAGGAAATGGGTCAGGCTTAAAATGGCCTGCAATGGCAGCTAGCTTAGTACTTACCTATGAAAATATAAGATATAAAGCCCCTGGGAGGATATCCTCCTGAGTTCCTAAGCACCTTATAGCTGATTATAACTTTCTCTAGGCAACTCCCATAGATCTCTCACACTCTGTAAATAGATTTTGACTTTAACTGTGTAAATTTGTTAAACTGTATTTGCATGAAAGTTTACCACTATGGTCAATATCGCTCACGCTTTGTATTATTTGATATGTATTTGGACTTGTACTTTTTTTTTTAATGGACTGCTAATCTTTATTGTAATCTGTTTCATGGAGCTTTTCTCCCGGGCCTCCACTGAAAATGAGCTCTCTGGGCCCAGTGGACTTCCCCGGTAATCAAACTGGAAATAAATAAATAAAATAAATAAGATAACTACATCCATCAGACCTTCAATGAGCCCTTTCCTAATAAGCTCAGCTATAGTAAATAAATATCGTCTACAAAGCCTTTTCAGAACTCACAGTCAGCACTACAGTGAACGGCATCTAGAAAACCATGGAGTTTTCTGCCTTTTTTTTTTTTAACACCCTTATTAAAATATTTAAGACACAGTCACACATACAGTAACAGAAAAGAAAGCAAACCATATTAACGTTCTTTTTCCATTTACACACATTATACAAGTTTACTTTATAATGATTATTTTTCAGTCCAGCATTACATAAATCTGCCTTCTCTTAAGCCTCACTCCTCCTCCTGAGCATTTTTCTGTATGTATTGTTCACACAAACTGCATTCTTCTATGTAATTTGCTCCTTCCCTTTTTTAAAGATCCCTCTTCCAGTCCTTTTTTAAATGAGCTTTATTAAATTATCACGTAAGACATAGGCAAACGTGTATTAACAGAAAACAATGTTGATATTTTTTTCATTTATATACATCATATATCACATACCTTTTATTTCTTACCAGTCCAACACTACACAAACTGCAGAATTCCTGCCTTCCCTTAAACCTCAGTCCTCCTCCCTCTGAACATTATTCTGCATGTATTGCTCCCACAGTTTCCATTTAGCTGTGCAATTTGCTCACTACCTTTTCTAAAGATCCCATTTCCAGCTCCTTTATCTTTTAATACTTCAAATACAGTTGGTTTAGATTTTTGATTTCCATTTTCTAGTAACTGCATTTTTGGTGGCCAACAGAATTAAACCTAACAATGCCGTACAATGCCTAGGCAATTCAGATCCTGTATCTCAGCTCAAAAATGTGCTCACCAATATTTCTTAGAGAATACTCTGCAGGGAATTTTTTTTAAATCTGCCAACTAATTACACTCTCAAGAGCTTCGTCTTTCTTCCCCATCACACTTCCAACATTTGCTTATCTACCTGAGGGAAAATTCTTTGAAGTCTGCTTAGGGTATTAAAAATGCCTATCAAAATAGCTCCAAACAAAGATAATAAACCCTCTGAACTTTGTTGCATACTTGAGAGTAATGCATATATCTTCCCATTGTTTTCTGGGAAGAGAGACTATAAAAGCAATTTACAAATCTTTTCAAACCTCCTCTGATTGATTCTTAAAGTTATCATGCAATATTTATATGCCCTTCTAATTATCCTTTTTTTAACTGCAGTTTTTTGTTTTAGATTCAACTCAAATCTCCATCACAGCAGGTCTTCACTTAAGATTCCCCTCTCCCTTTCTCTTTGCCTATAATTTGTTACCAATCCCTGGTATGGAAGGCAGTCTTTAGACTGCAGTCCAAATGTCTTCTTGGCCTCATCACACTCTATTTATTTATTTATTTATTTATTTATATTTGTTGACCGGGAGTGTCCGACTGGACGTAGGTCCATTTTCAGCGGAGGCCCAGGGAGAAAAGCTCCACAGTTAAAATAAACAGACAGTAGTTACATTGGATTACATAGCGATTAACAATTTACATAGCAATTACTTACAACATATTTACAGATGAAGAACATAGTACATCAGCAGACAACTAGAGTCTTTATCTGCGAAGTACATAACACACATTAACAAATGTTATAATAAGAAGTTCCTGCTGTATAATAAGTACTAGGCTTATGAGCATCTAAGCTTGCTATAATCAAGGTAGTTAGTGGAGTGGAAAGAAAGGTAGTGGTTGGATAGGGTGGGTGATATTAGAGTGGGAGTTGCAAGGGCATAGCCAGCATGTTTTTAGGTGCATGATGGTATGGAGGTAATTGTGGGTGGGTGGGAGTTCCATAATTTGACTATGGTGCAAGAGAATAGTGCTTCACCAGCAGCGTTATTGGCTTTAGTGATATGCAAGTGATTTTTGTTGCTGGATCTTAGTGGTCTGGTGGTGCGATAGGGTTGGAGAAGATTCTGGAGGGATGGGACATTTAGTGGATGGTTTACTAGTTTGTGGGCGAGTGAGAGTTGATACCATTGAAGGAGGTGAGGGAGTTCAAGCCAGCCCAGTTCAGCAAGTGAGAGACAGTGGTGACTACGGTAGGATGCCCCTGTGGCGAATTTGGCGATTTTGTTGTAGCAGGTCTCTAGCTTGTTTACATTGCATTGCCTTAGGTTGGTATATATTGGAGAGGCATAAAGTAGGGTGGAGATAAGGTGGGAATTTGCTATTGAAATATTTGCTGCTTTGGTAAGAAGATGCTTATTTCTGTATAATGCTCCTAGTCTTTTGTGGACTTTTTTTATGGTCATGGATATGTGAATGTCAAATTTTAGTTTATTGTCTATTTCCACTTCTAGCAATTTGGTGTGTTCTGTTGGGTATATAGTGGTGTTGTCTTTTGCTGTGATGTTAAAGTGAGAGTTGTTTTGAGTATGTTTGGTGGGTTGGAAGATGAGTAGTTTAGTTTTGTTTGGGTTGAGTATTAACTGGGCATCAGATAACCAAGTTTCAACAGATGAAAAGGCTTCCTGTGTGACTTTTTGCAGTTTGGGTAGGGACTGGGCTGAGCAGATGATGGTAGAGTCATCTGCGTATTGTATGAGTGTGCCATGTTTGGTGGCAGAGGCTAGATTATAGGTGAAAACGGAGAAGAGTAGGGGTCCAAGTATGGATCCTTGGGGAACCCCTATGGAGACAGGTAGTTGGGGAGATATGTCATTCTGCCATACAACGGATTGTTGGTGGTCAGACAGGTAACTCTGAAACCAGTTGGTGACTGGTGAGAAGGATAGGTTATTGAGGACAGAGATAAGTTGTTTGTGTGGGACCATGTCAAATGCTTTAGACAGGTCTAGGAAAGTAGCAGAGGAGAGATAGCCATTGTTTTTATGCTGAAGGATACTGTTAGTAAAGGAGAGTAAGGCAGTGGTGGTGCTATGGTTTGGTCAGAAACCATGCTGAGTATTGGAAAGGAGGTTGTTAGTAAGGAGGTAGTCTGAGACCTGAGAGTGTAAGCATCTCTCTAGTATTTTGGAGAGTGGAGAGAGAGAATAGCTATGGGGCGGTAATTGGTTAGTTCTGTGGAGGGTCCACCTTTGTGGAGGGGAATTATATGTGATACTTTCCACAGTGTGGGAACGTAACTTTCTGACAGAGATCGGTTAATCAAGATGGATACTGGGTAGGCCAGAGCATCAGCTGCGATTTGTAGGTTTTCACTTGGGAGGTTGTCTGCTGCTAATTTGGTGGGCTTAAGTTTAGTTAAGAGTTTTTTTATGTTGGATGTAGGTACAGGAGCAAAAGAGAAGGCAGTGGGGAGATTACTATTTGAAAGTGTGGGTTGGAGGGGAGGGGGGTTGTGTTGTTTAGCTAGTGATAGTATGGTTTGTGTGAAGTGTGTGTTGAATGAGGTAGCAATATTTTCTGAGGAGTGAGGGATGTTAGGAGGAGGGGTACTGACTTTACCTGGGTGGAAGAAGGAGTTTATGGAGGACCAGAATTGTTTGGGGCTATGTTCGGAGGAGTCTAGGGCAGACTGGTAGTATTGGAATTTGTCCTGTTTTATTAGCTTTTTGACTATATTGCATAGTTCTAGGAATTTCTGTCTAGTTACTATTACTTTGCCCTCTCTAGTTATTTGCTCCCAATACCTTGGTTCCTTTGCCAGTTTTCACCAGTAAATTCCAGCCACATTTTGCCTGTTTTCTTTACCTCTATTTGCAGTCACGCCTACTGGCAAAATCTCAATTTCTCCAGCCTCATGTTGGCTTAGTTCTTAGAATACTCTGTACTACTTTATGAATATGATTATTTTCCTTAAGGATCTGAATACAACACCCCACACTCTCCTTATTTCTTGAACTCCCCCCTTGCTTCATCAACATCCTTTTCCACTTTGAAGTATAACCCTCTGCTTGTGTTGTGCATGAGCCTTATCTGTGTAGCTTTAAAATATCCCTTCAAATCAGGTAGTCCCAAACCACCTTGTTCTATTGGAAGAATCAACGTATCCCACTTAAATAAGTCTTCTTTCCCTCCTAGATAAATTCCTTCAATCCTCTGTTAAATACTGTCCACAGCTTCTCCTCTGGTTGATAAACATATGCCTGACCCGTACATAAAACTAAAGGGACTATAAACATGTTCACTACTTGTATCTTATTAACAAATCATATCTATAAACAAAAGCTTCCAGTTTCTCAGTTTTTGTATTATCTTTTGTTTAGTCTCTTCCCAGACATCATTAGCTGCCATAATAGAAGCCTTTTTAACAAACACTCTCAAATTCTTCATCTGATTGTGTCCCTAGAAATATGGGTATTGCTGAACCAATTTGTGTTAGGGTACATAATTTACATCAATAGCCTTTGTTTTATCTGATTACTTTTATATCCTGAAGAGACTTGAAACTGTCTCAACTTGTTCCACAACACTGACATGTCCTTTTCTGGAATTTATCAGGTATAAAATATCACTGCAAATAAAGCCAACACTTCTTGATTACCATACCAATTACATTCTTGTACTTCTGAATCCCTTTACTTTCTTTGCCAGTTGCTCTAAATATAAAGCAAACAAAAGGAGAAAGAGGACACCCTTGCCTGGGTTCCTCTTTTCAAACACAACTTATCAGAGAGGAATCCTCCCACTTTTATTCCTGCCTCTGATTCTTTATATATCTTTCTAATAAACCTTATTACTGTATCAGGGAATGCAAATGCTTCCATTGCCCTACTCATAAAAACTCAGCTTACTCTGATGAGTGCTTTCTTCTTTGCATCAAGACTCACAAACAACAGCGGTATTTTCTTACATTCTGCTTCCACTGCATCATAATTGTTCTATTAATGTTGTCTCCTCCACAAAATCACACTGATCTTTATCTGTCAGTGTTGGCAACACATCTGCCATTCTTTTTTATGAAATTGGGTCTGCTGGGTCTTTACTATCATTAGTTAATACGGCCACTACAGCTTTCTTCCAAGATGCTGGTGCCTCCTCTCCTTTTAAAATAATGTTAAACAAAATCTTCCAGATCTTTATCACTTTCTTCCCTCCTTACTTCCACAGGAAAACAATTCATGACAACTTCCCTGCAGATTGACTATACTGTTTGTATCACATCTCTTCCTATCTTAATTATTAGTTATTGAGCCTCATCTTCCTCTAATCTTCATAAGTTGTTACTAGGCTAACTACCACTAATTCCTAGCCATGCACCCCAAACTCATTTGGATCCCAAATGTTATGAGTTCTAAGGATGGAGCTCCAATGGAGCTCAGGAAGTTTGCACTGTAACTTCCAATGGAGAGACCCCTAAGCCTTTTCACAGTGTCATATTATGTCCTCACATTTCATACAAATGTTCATTTCTCTGGAACCATAAAGATTATGAAAGTAGTACAAATGGCAAACTGTTCAGCACAAACTATTTTTATGGTGGTAGTATTCTTTAGATTATAGGTCTTAAATGGAATTTTATGTCACAGAACGATTACATTTGTAATATTTTGCAAACAACTTAAAATATCTCAGCAATCACTCACGTTACACACAGACTGTCAACAGCATTTTATTAACTTAGCTGATAGCTTTCATATGAGGCTAAGAACGTCTATCTGTGTTACTTGGCTGTTGAAATATTTAGAAAAATGAGAACATTCTATCTATATAAATTAATATCATAAAAACAACCATTAATATCTATTTACCTGAGCTAGACAGAGGTCAAATATCAATGCAGTTGACTGAGCTTGCTATTGTGTAAGCTTTAAGATGAAATCTTTTAAAACCTTGTACATAGCATGGTTTTGGAATTATTGATGCAAATATGAACAAGCAATATTTGATGGCTCGAGGCATCAGTAGGAGTTAACTGCAGATGCACCTGGAGACGTCACTCGGATGTAATGAGTTAATACGGAGGTGTTAAGATAATAACTTCTCTTATTGATGGCCTCAGTCCATAAGGGACATGGGGCCAGACCGGAGGTAAATTTACAATTTCCCAATTTCATCTGAATAGGGTTAGGGATGTACTCTTCTTGTACATGGATGGGGAACCTATTCCATAGTGCAGAGATACTTTTATGTCTCAAGTGATGTTCAGATACCTGGCTCTAGTGTTTTTGGTGCTGTTAATTTTGTGCATGTGCAATAGATCCAAGTCTGAGGAAGCCCTGTAAGCCATTCAAACATCCCTCCTCAGTAGCCTGTAGTAGACTGAATACAGAGACAGAGCTTTTAGGCAATCAGTGTAGGACCGGGTATTCAATGCCCTGAATTCTCCTACTAAGAAACCCCAATGGGTGTTGCAGCTGTTGCAAATGCCTGCTTAGCTACATACCAAAGGGGGCACTGTACTCAATGATGAGTCTGATAAGGGCTAAGTCGAGTGGTACTATAACTTCCTTTGACCTGGATGCCATATCCTTACTTACAAGTTGGGTGACATAGAATAATTCTTTTACCATCTTAGCAACATGTTGGTCAAAGGCCAGATTGCTGCTGCCTACATATGTTCCCTGATCCATTACTACTGGCCAACTCTTAGTGTGTTTTATCAATGGAGTATTAACTTGTTTTGTCACTTTCTGTGCTGTTGTTGGCCTAAATGTGGGGAAGGCACTGTAGCCTTGCACTGCCAGAATACTTTTGACAGCTTTAAACAAAGTCTTTGTCTGCGCACAGACTACATTCTTCAAACTGAAGAGTGCTTGAAGGGTGTGGAGTTTTTTGTTTAGGCTCCTAGCAATGAGCAGTAACACATTAAGGTTGCTTGGATACTTTTTCACTATGTTAACAGTTTTGGCTTTCCCTAAAAAGGTGGATAACTTTTAGCTAATAGCCAAAAGCTGACGGTGGTGGTGGTGGGTGTGCAGTTCTTTCTTGGCAAAATGAATGTGGTCTGCTGCCCATGTCTTCATATGCTGAGAGATACTCTATCCCCTTGGAGTTACACTAGAAACTAAGCTAATTATTAATCATATTATGTTTACACTATGGAATCATTCTTGGTGAAGGTAAAATGCTACTCACTGCAAGGCTTGTGCCTATCTGTGATACACATATTCCAAGGTATCCATTACATCTGTTTTCATATATATTTCAGTGAGATACATCTCAAGTCATTTACACCAACATGGATGATGACAGAATTCTATCAGTAGTTGGGGTGCAGTTGAAGCGGAGTATTGCCATTAGGCAACTTTGCAGATCTTTGAGATTTAGGAAGGTTTCTTTTAAGTGCCTTAGCATAAGACAACCTGTGTGTGTGGCCAGCAGTGTGTGTGAGGGATATAGTGTGGGTGGTTATTCTTAACAACCTTGTTTGTATGCAAGATTTTTGCCTCCAAGGAAGTTCTATATTTACAGCTTTTGCATACAGTGATATTTTCTTTAATGATTACTTGGTTGCCTGAGATATATATGACAATTGCTATGTTGCCTTTGGATGCCCCAATCTACCAAGCTGGCCAGAGAGACATTAGGAAATTGCATATCCATGTTGTCTGGTCCTGTAATGGAGTCAGCTGTTTAGAATTAAGGATTGGGTTTTAACAGGGTCTCCTAGGGTAGATCCTGGAGTTAAGGGTAAGATGTTATACACAGTTAGGATATGACAGTGCTACTCAATGTGCAAGCTATCTGCTCTAAACTTAATTCCATGCAATGCCACACTGTTAGGTTTTGAACCCAATCATAACTTTACTGGGAAATTTTACTGTCCAAGTATTTGCTGCTATACAGGGCACTGCCAGCTATCGCTCCACTGTGGGTAGCTCCATACAAACTCAGCTGATTTATAGCAGAGAGAAAAAGCTTGTAAAGTGTCCCCTAGCCACATAACCAAATGTTGCACTCCCTAGAGTACTTCTCAATTCAAAGAGAGCAGGTAAAGACTTTTTTTTTTGTATACTTCTGGTTCACACCCATAGTACCTTACAGCATCCAGAACTTTGAGTGTGGCTTCATTTACAAGTGACATTTACAACTCATAACAGGGAATATTAGAAAGTACAAGGAGATATTAACAAAATGACACCAGGATTGTTAATCTAGGATGGCCTGCAGTAGCGAAATCAATCATGGTTCAATTATTCATATGTTCATATTTTCATAACTGAGAGCCATACATGCTGCTGAGGGGTATGACATGATATGCCATGGTGGAAGACATGAAAATTCATTTAAATCAGAATATACCTGATATTTTAATAAATGCTTGTCAGTAATTATGAAAATTAACTATTTCCATATGTACTTAGTCCTTCAAAAAACAAGTGACTTATAAACTGTTGCATGACATCAAGTGAAACCTTGGATGATGCTGAAGAAAACTATTTCTTAATACTTGCAAATGTGAAAGAATCAACATTATTTATACTGCTAATTATTCAATTAAGCATATATTTCTGCTAATATCTCAAATATGCAGTCATATATGAATTTCTTATATGAAAATGTATGTCTGGTTAAATAAACTGTAATAACATATGTCTAGGTTATACAGTTTTCAAGATATGACAGATTTTTGTGAAAGTTTAGCAAAAACTATAATTTGGGATTTATGTGCATTTTAATACAGTATTTGTGAAAAGAATATTAATGCACTATTAGTACTGCAAAGAATATCTCTTGCTGATAACACTGAAATGTGCAACGTTTTATTTTTTTTTTTCACAAAAATATTTACTTTTGTTTATTTTTCAAAAAATGCTCTATAATGCAAATGGTTTGTAAGCTTCTGGAGGTGTGACATTCTATACCACCTAGATGTTAATGAGTTTATGTAAACAGAAAATTAGCTCTGAAGTGCAGATTCAGCAACAAACAAGTATCAAACAAACAAGTTCCTGGGTAATTCACCTTTCTACAAGGCAATCTGGAGGCAATCAAAACTAGAAAAGCAAAGACAGAAATTATGATTTTTGCCACAAAGTTAAATACTTTAAAATGCTCAAAAACAGTAGCAATCACTGCACAAAGTAAAGTGCAATAACACAAGAAAATATTCTTATCTTGGCATAATTCATTCTTCCATAAATAGTTACAACTGTGAACTTTCTTGGTTACCATAATCATCTGTGTAATATAATTGTTCAAAAAAATTCTGAAATATCTCTAAGACCTCTACAAGATCTCTGGTTATTTTTTCTTGCCACACGTAACCCAAGTTTGACAACAACCCTTTTTTGCTTTCTGTTATCCAAGTCACTGTGCTAAATATAAAAAAATAGCTGTTTAACAGCAATCTTTCTAAATTCAAGCATATTACCCAAATACTCCATTTTCTCTTTAACACTTTGCAGTTGCTCCACCTCTTGTTCAGTGAGATTCCTCTTATTCTGCAATATTTTAACCTTTGTCAGCCCCTCTAAACAATTCCTATTACTTCTCAACCATATCTCTTTCTCCCTTATTTTTACTCTATTTTAAAGTCCATTTTCATTTTATCCCACTCACTAGCTATTCCTTCTGAAGAAACTTCTATGTTCTCTAATAACTCTGAATAATTTCTACTATCAATTCCTTATAGTCCTCTCTTTTTAACAGATAGGTGAGAAAGCACTAGTGTCTCATTACCTTGCATTTTTATCTTAGTTTTTATTAGTGCATGATCTAAAATGGTTATTGGATATTTATCAAAGCTTTCAATTAAATGTACATGTTCCTGCAAAATATTATTTCTATCCAGTCTAGCCCATTTATTGTACTCTGGAAAATATTATGCAAATTCTGCCCGAGTTACCAGTACTTTCATGTCTTCCATACCAAACATTTTCATAAATTTATTCAAAACGCTACCCTCTTCTGTTACCTTTTCCCTTCTATGTTCCACAATACATTGCAAATCAAGTTCCAGAACCCATATGTAAGACATATTGCTGAAAGTTGATTTCTCCCAAAAGTTTCTTAAGCTGCATAATAGCAGTTTTAGTGGAATATATATACATGCCACGTACTCCACCTCCCTTGCCCAAAGCCCTTTACTACCACAAATCTACCATTGTCTCTTTTCCCTCTTCTATCAATAATGCAGCCCTTCTAGCAATTAGTATTATTACACAGATTTCCTTTGTCCCTGGTATTCAGCTAAATTACCATCGTGAAATCCTTTTTGTCAAATTTACATGATCATTTTTTTTTTCCAAAACGTGTCTCCTGCAACATGACTACTTGCACTCTGCATTTCTTAATAAAACTCAATACTCTCTTCTTCTTGTCTTCAAGACCATTTACATTCCAGGATACTATGAATAGAGTAGCCGTTATGATAAAAAGCTAATGTTCTCACTTATTATACATGACAGTTTTTTAAATGTGTATTTCCAACTTGCATGCTTATCTTTTATATGGTTATGTCTTCTCATCCCCATCTGAACCTATGTCAAATTTTTCAAGACTTTTTTTAATGAAAACTCTCATAAAAATAAATAAAGACGTTTTCAAAACATTCCCATCTCCTCACAACTTAGAACACACACACAAAGCTATGCACATATTTAACAAATACAATTTATTCCTCCAGACATAAACTGCCCCAAATTGACAGCTGCACAAACAGACATAACCTAATCTAAAATTAAGCCTACCCATACTAAAGTGCATGTTGCAGCCCATTTTCCAACCTATACAGATTGTCTGTTGTCTTCTCATCTCTATTACCCTCCCAGAAGTGAAAAAATTGTATGTTTTTGAGAAAACATTAACAATTATCCCAAAAAGTGCACTGATGGCCATTAAATAAAACTAAATTATGCATGGTTCTATTAAAAGCATTAAACTATTAAGACTGCTTGGGAAGTTATCTCTTATTCACTTCCCATAACTTCAAACATTTTTCACTGAACTGCTTTTAACTTTAAATTTTGAATTTTCTTCAAAGAATGTTTAGAACTCTCAAGATTAATTACTTGCGCATGCAGACAGCTGGTCTCCTTGTAAAAGTAGTTGGCAATGAGAAAAGAAATAGCCGACAACTTGCAGATGCAAGAAGGAATCTTTATAAATTTAACTCAGGTCATAATGTATACAATTCCTCTGGCAAACTGCCTTCAGCTGCAGACTTCTTGAGCTCACATTGAGAACAATTACTAATGGAAAAAAAATAATATTTTTGTAGATTCAAGAAGGTTATTTTTTTCTGGGCTTTCATAATTTTGTCTTATTTCTCAAGCCTATTTCTTTACATAAAACTGTAGCTTAAGCCAAGGGCATTAATCTGGACATCTGCCCTTATAAAAACAAGAGAAATGATCACCTCAGTTCTACATATAATGTAATCAGTGCACTTTTACATCTCATCCCCAACCCAGCACCCCAAGACGATAACATTACATTAATTTAAATTTGCTTCTATTCAGCCTTTCTTCTCTTGTTAAACAATAAAACATATATTTTGCTTAACCATAAAAAGATACTTGTTTAGTTTAATATGTTTAACACACAAAGCCACTACACACATTTAAAATACCCCAGACTATACACTATACAAAACAACTTTGCAGTACAGCATGTAAATTATAATCATTAAATGTTATACAAATACTAATGAGAACAAAAATAGTTTCACTTATAGTCCTTCTAAACATTAAATACATAATGTGGGGTATATATTAAACTTGTGCGTGGACTGTAAAGCAAAAAGTCAACAAAAGTCCAATCTTGTCTCAACCACTTTTATTTGCAAAGCCATATTTCACAAATTTAATTATTTACAATCTCACATGTATTCACTAATTTCAGTATTGTTGGTCTTCTTTCTATTCATTCCCATCATCTCCCAACACTAGACTCTGGTACAAGTCGAAGGTACTCTTGATTCTTCTAGTCAACTACTGTGCTTTTTTCTTTCTGTCAAGCATTTTTTCTATGGAACAATGGAAAAGGTTTCATTGGAAGGTCTCTCTATGAGCTTTATTGTCAAAAGAATGACAAGCAGAGTACCCTTCTGCTTGCTGGTTCATTTTTGTTGGATAAACTACTACTTCCTTAGCCTGTTCTGCATCTATAAATGTCTTTGACCCTCCAGGAAAAAAGAAATACTCTAAAGACAGCTAGATCCAGCAGCTTCATTGATTGCTGGGAATGATTAGGATGGGTACGCATAATTTGCTTCTCTTCTGCCTGGTGCACAGTGAATAATCATTTTCCAAAAATGTCGCCAATTTTTAATAACTCATCCTCCTCGGTTTTGTCAGGAACAACTCATTCTGCTAGTATGTAGACATCTTTACTAATAAAGGTCTTGCCTGTTTTCTCGTGGCCAGGTTTGGAACATAAATTCAATGTGCCCTTTCAACTAACAAATCCTGCTATGGAATACCAATCCAGTTGCTTACTTGTTCTTTTGTAAAATCAATACAGTCTGTTCCTTCCAGGTTCTCAGGTAAAGCAGAAAATCTTAGTTTTTCTCTGCGTGCACTGTCATCTATTATTTTAAAACACCTCTTCTTAAGAAGCCTCATATTCAGTCAGCCTTTTCATTTCAACCTCTGATTTTTGCAGTTTTTTTCAGTTCATATGAATAGCTAGTTAAAGCTTTGTCTATTTTGTTCCACCTTTTATCTGAGTAGATACATTCCTTCAATGTTTCATTTATTTTATTCATCACTGAATACATTTGATTATTTTTTCCTGCAAATTACTGGAGGCCATCTCTTGAAGCAAAGCTGAATTTTGAACTGCTTTTTGCTGAAAAGCTGCAGGATCCTTCCCAGCCAGTGTTTTCTCTTCCATTTCTAGTTGATTTTCTTTCGGTTTCTCAAAATTTCTTCTTTGCTGGCATCCATGCATTGTACTTGCTAGCCAATAACTGAATTTTACCCAAAACATAGTTTCAACGTCACTCCCTTTTCTTGATTTCTGTTTTCACACTGGTAGAGTGGAAATTAAAATGTTGATCAGTGTGCAGCCATCTTGGAAGTCCCAACCATGGCATTTGCAGTGGATCAGTTTCTAGTATTCTGGCAAGCAAGATAAGTTTTTTTTTTTTGCCTTGATTGGTGCTCCTCCCACAGTTGACCATCAGCTTCCCCCAGGTACTTTCTTTATTCAGAATATCTAATACACCAACCATAGCCTCCCTTAAGCTAACTCTGTCCTACCATGCCACAGCTTCAGACACCTGAGCTGCACACTAAACTTGGGCCATAATAACAGCTTTATTGCTCTTAAGCCACAAAACTAACAAGCGAGTTAAGTAAGGAAATTGTTTTAGAACTGCACAGTTCACCTAATGGGACAATTTTGCGATAGAAAATAACGATGGTATCTTTCCACACAAGAAGCATAACTACCACTGTAATATTCTGGTTTATAAGAATGGTAAACAACCATGGCAGTACTTTGACAGCCTTACAAATAAACTTAAGTGGAAAGCCATCTTCAAGCCCTGTAAAAAAATGCTTGATCTTGGAAAAAGTCTCAAAATACCATATCTCCCCCTTCTACTTTTAAATTAATTTGTTGCATTTGTTGTAGTGAATATGCTAGTTTGCATCCAAATGGAGTCAGAATCTGAACTGAAGTTACTTGGGATGATGCTAAAAGTAGGACTGGAATTCACTAGCTGTAGAAGAATTAGATTAACCTAGGACAGAAAACAGCAAAGCCAAGCAGCTAGGCCGACAAATTTGATGAGTAACTTTTACTGATATGTTGCAGCTTTTTTTTAAATTACTTTATACTCCTTAACCAAGATTTTACCGTATATGACAAAAATAGAACAGCCGAAATTAGCCAGACTGACGAAAGAAAGTGGAAAAGTAGCTCTTATAATTTTACCAATATGTGGGCTATGTTAGTTTCTTCTCTTTAGTAGAAACTAAGTCACATCAGTGTCAAAAAATAGAGAACTACCGTAGCTACACATAGAAAAAAAAGGAAAGGGTGACACAGACTGGCACAAAATGTCAGTTATTCTCAGTTCTCATTATGAGGGATGATGGTATGTGTACTATGTGGGCTTTCCTTCATTTCCCAGACACCGAACAACTAATAAATCAGTTGCTTGCTTGTTTTAAGAATACAATTAATGATTCCTTCATACCACTGTACATTGTTCTGGGAGTTTCTTCCTTCCCCAATGTTGTATAATCAGGAAGTTGGTAAATATAAGTTGAGGGTGCAGTAAGCTTGCACCCCTCACAAAATAAGAAGTTATGTACCTACCATAACGTTCCATGTTAGTTGTCTTCTCTCGCCTTCTTTCTTGCTTGATGGGTTCGGAGCCGATCCCTCGGCTCCGACTCGGCACTTGCTAAGCTCGAGAGTCACTTTTACCAGCTCGAGGCAGCCCCATATCCCATGATGCAAGGCGGTAAGTACCCAGATCTCGTTTGCTAACAAAGGGCAATAGCACCAAGCATAAAATACTTCCCAAAGGAAGAAGAAAACTTACAGATGGAAGAAGGACCAGGTCTGAATGGTCTTCAGCATAACAGTTTCTTATACAAGGTTTGTCCAGGCCAGGGGGAAGGAGGGAGGGTCGCAAGAAAGAAGGCGAGAAGACAACTAACATGGAACGTTATGGTAGGTACATAACTTCTTAATGTTAAGTTGTCAATCTCGCCTTCATTCTTGCTTGATGGGACCGCGTCCTAGCACCTCTATCCTGGGTGGCTCAATGGAACAAACTCTTGAGGACTGTAGAGCCAAAACTGGCTCTGTTCCTGGAGGCCAAGTCCAATTTGTAATGGGAAACAAAAGTGTGAGGAGTAGCCCAAGTGGCCGCTGCACAAATAGTGTCCAAAGGAAGTCTAGCTTGAAAGGCTGTAGAAGTAGCTAAGCTCCTAGTTGAATGTGCTTTAGGTTTTGAGCACAGCTGTTTTCCCCTGAGTATAAATTTCGAGATGACCGAAGAAAGCCATCTGGACAAGGTCACTTTAGAAACAGGAAGGCCTTTTTATTATCCGCATAGGAAACAAAAAGTTGATCAGATTTTCTAAATTTTTTGTTCTGTCCAAATAATATCTAAGTTGACGGTGGACATCAAGATAATGTAGCTTTTGTTCAGCTCTATCTGAATAGTTAGGAAAAATACAGGAGATCAATGGATTGATTCAGATTGTTCTTTGAAGCGACCTTAGGTAAAAAGGATGGATTAGTTCTCAAAGATACTCTGTCTTTGTGAAAAACCAAATAGGGGTCGAACCGAAGAGCATGAAGTTCAGACACCCTCCTGGCAGATGTAATAGCCACTAGGAATAAAGTTTTCCAAGAAAGATATTTCAGGGAACAAGAAACAGCTGGCTCGAAGGGGAAGAATCAAGGATGTCAGCACTAAATTTAGATCCCACTGAGGAGGAGGATTCCTGATTGGAGGCTTTAGTAGGAAAATTCCTTTCAAGAAGGCCCTGCAGAGCCTATGGGACATAATATTATGATCTGCTATCCCGACATGAAAATTAGAAATAGCAGCCAATTGAACTCTGACTGTGGAAGAAGAGGAGCCTGCATGAAAAATCTCTGCTAAGAAGTCCAGGACTGCCTGAACAGGGGCAGTAAAAGGATCAATATTTTGGGCCTTAGCCCAATAAGAGAAACATTTCCATTTGCTTGTATAAATCCTCCTGGTAGAGGATTTTAGCGTAGTTACTATGATGTCTCTAACTGGGTTAGAGATCAACGGAAGCCTGGCTAAGGAAGGAAGTGGAGCAACCATGCTGTGAGGTTGAGAGAAGGGATTGACCGGTGCAGCTGACCCGATTGGTGAATCAGAAGGTCTGGCACTGGGTCCAGATGCCACGGCTGCACCAAAAGGTGATGATGGAGGAACGGGAACCAAACTTGTCGAGGCCAGTAAGGGGCAATGAGAATCAATTTGGCTCTCAAAACGGTAGCTTTCTGGATCACCTGAGGGATCAGAGGAAATGGTGGGAAGGCATAAAGAAGTCCCTGGGGCCAATCCTGGGTCAGAGCGTCTCTGGGGGGATGGCCTGATAGAGGGAAGAGGCTGAAGAAGTCTGGACATTTGCTGTTTTGGGGAGTAGCAAAAGATCGCAACATGGGCGACCCCATTCCAGAAAAATCTCTTCCGCTATAGATTGCTTGAGAGACCACTCGTGAGGCATGAGGATAGCTCTGCTCAATCTGTCCGCTATAATGTTGGTTTTCCCAGGGATATGCGTTGCTACCAGAAACCGATGAGAGGAGATCGCCCATTGCCATAGTCTGAGCGCTTCTCGACACAAGGGGTAGGACTTGGTTCCGCCCTGTTTGTTGATATACCAAACTACAGACATGTTGTCTGTGTGGACTGCAATTGTCCCTACGGGAAGAAAGTCATTGAGGGCTTGCAACGTTAAAAGCACTGCTCTCATCTCCAGGACATTTATGTGCAGATGGTACTCGAGCGGCTGCCACGTCCATGAACCATCGTGCCCTGATAATGACCCCCACCCGATCAGGGAGGCATCCGTGGTGACAGTGGCTATCGGGGATGGGGGTACAAAGTACCTGCCTTGGTGAACCTGAGACGATGTGATCCACCAAGCAAGATGCTCTTTGCATGTCTGTGTCACCAGAATCTGGTGACGCATTGGAAGTTGCTGGTATGACCACTGTGTGAACAGCATCCACTGAAGAAGGCATGTAGAATCGAGCCAGGGAAGAAGAGTAATGGCCGCAGCCATGAGACCTAATACCTTTAGAACCATTCTGGCCTGTATTTTCTTGCTGGCCAGAATGATCCTGACATGAGTCTGAATGTCTGAAACTCTTTGTTCTGTAAGGGTAGCTGACATCCAAACAGTGTTTAAGTTTAAGCCTATGAAGGTAATAGACTGGCAGGGCGATAAGGATGACTTTTGAAGTTGATTGAGATGCCCAAATGAGAACAAAGGTCTATTGTGTAATCCCTGGCTTGTATAAGCTGATGCCTGGTGGTGGCTGACAGGAGCCAGTCGTCGAGATACGGAAACACCTGGAATCCTTGACGTCTCAGGTGAGCCGTGACCACTGCCATGCATTTGGTGAACACTCTGGGGGCTGTAGTGAGACCAAAGGGCAGGGCTCTGAACTGGAAATGACTGGACCCCAGCCGAAGCGGAGAAATCTCCTGGAGCGTCTGTGAATTTTGATGTGATAGTACGCATCCTGAAGATCTATTGAGCACATCCAGTTGTCCTTCTGTAAGAAGGGCAGAATTGACTGAAGAGTGACCATTCGAATCTTGTCTTCCTGACAGACTTGTTGAGTCTGCTGAGATCCAATATTGGTCTCCAGTCTCCCGTCTTTTGGGGACCAAAAAGAACCTTGAGTAGATTCCGGGCTCTGAATGGTCTATTGTAACTGGCTGAATGGCTCTTTTTTGCAGTAGTTTTGCGATTTCTGACTCTGCAATCTCCCTTAGACCGGGTGGTACATCTGGAAGGGAACTTGAGGGGAAGAACTTTCCTCGAAAGGAATTATGTAACCCTTGGATATGATCGACTGTACCCATTTGTCTTGAGTGAGGGAATGCCAGGCTTCTGGGTACAGTGATAATCTTCCCCCGACTGCCTCCAAGGAGGGACAGCCGGGCAACACCTCAGGGATGCTGAAAGGGCTTGTCAGAGAGAGGCTCCCTGTTTCCCTGGTTCTTCGGACCCCCTCTGCCTCTAGAGCGCTGTATGGTGCTGTTAGCCCCTCTGGCTCTAGGGGTAAACTGACCACGTGAATCCGGGCGTGACTCCTTGGGATTTACGGAACCACATCTTCCCGCCCTTCTGTCCTTTGGGATAAGGTCTAGAAGGGGTGGAAAAACGGACTCCAACAGCAGAAAGAGTCTTGCCGTCCTGCTCGCACCTGGTCAAGGTTTCCTTCACCTGAGGGCCAAACAAAGCTGACCCATCAAAGGGAGAATTTGTGAAGGACGCCTTAAAGGGATCCGCAAAATCACATAGCCGCATCCAGGCTTGGCATCTAAGAGCCACACCTGTACCTGCGGCTCTACTCGCTCCATCCGCAGCATAAGATATTAGCCGCATGGAGGAGTTTGCAATGGAATTGAGGGTTCCTAGCTGCGAAGCAATTTTTTCTTGAGCCCCTGCAGCTGTAGGATCCTGAACTACTTCTCCCAGCTCCTTTAGGATATCTCTCTGGAGTCTGGTGAAGTGACATAGGTAATTCAGCGAACGCATAGCAAAGGTCGCTGAGGAAAACATCCGCTTACCGTACCTATCCATGGTCCTAGAGTCCTTATTAGGAGGATGGACGGGCACGGAAGGATCTGCAAGTTCCATTTTGGTGGCCGCAGCCACCACCATGGCATCAGCGGGGACACCCTTAGTAAGGAATTGTTTGTCACTCGGGGCAGTGATGAATTTTGAAGGCCTCCTAGGGACTGGCTCTACAGAGTCAGGAGCTGCCCACGCCTTTCGTGCAATAACCTGCATAAGGGGGTCGAAAGGCGGAGACACCCAGGAGGTGGAGGGCCGAGATCCACACGCCTCTAGGTATACTGACTCATCCTCAGAGGGATTGTTGGTGGGCCAGTTTCCCTCTGTTTCAGAAGTTCTAGGATGTCTGAGAAGGAGACATCCTCAGAGGGGATCTAGGGATCCCTCTGACTCATCAAAGTCAGTATCCAGTGACAGACTCGGGGAGTCTACATGCTTCCTCTTACAAGTCCTCTTCCTAGGAGGATCTCCCGAAACATCAGGAGAATCCTCGGAAGAGGGGAAATTCCCAATGGGGAAACCTGAGGCGGAGGATCTCTGGGTCCTGTAGCAAGAGAAGTGGCAGAGATGTCAACAGGTACTATAGAGGGAGGAGCTACGGGAACAGACTGCTGACTGATACCAGTGGCCAGTACACTCTTCATCACCTCGAATGCTCCCTCCCAGGCAGGTCCGAGAGAACCCGCTCCAAGAGCTAGGAACTCCAGGGACCACCGAAGGGAAGTCTCCGAGGCAGATGTCGGAGCCGAGCTCACCAAGGCCGAGGCTCCAAGGGGAAGAGCGGGCTCGGACAAGGGTCCGATGCCACTCACCCCCTCGGAGGAGACCATGGAAGCCCGACCACCGAATCCCTCTAAGGAAGGTCTCAAGAGGAGATAAGAGTAGAGGCTGAAGGAACAGAAGGGGTATCCGTCCTCCAGCCGTAGCAGTAACCATTCCCGAAGACTCCAACTCCAAGCTCTGGGGTAGAGTTGAAGGAGGAACTGTAACGGGGTGTGGACCAACAGTCGTCTGTTGAGACGGACTGTGTAACATTTGGGCCAGTACCTGTGACTTAAGTAATCTACTGACCACTCTCTCTAGGTCATGATCTGACAACCTGGACGACCTTGAAGATCGGCTCCGATGGCTCCGTTCCGATAGAAGAGGTGAAGCCGGAGCCGAAAGTATCGGCTCCAAGGAAGGAGACCTCGACCTCTTCCTGGAATGAGCCATCGGAGCCGATACTGTAGATCCTGTCGGAGCCAACCTCTCGGAGCTGACAGGAAGCCTCGATGTATCGGCTCCAGCCGGAGCCGATACAGCCACCAAAGTAACGGTGTCGGAGCCGATCGGAGCCGACACCGATGCCTGTGCCACATGGGTGTCGGAGCCGATCGGAGCCGACATCGGCGGTCAATACAGATTCGGCACCGATAGCCATCGGTGCCGAAGGCTTTGTCAAGCCAGAATCGGCTCCAGCCGGAGCCGATCTCGACTCAGTACGAGTCGGAGCCGAGGCCGCAGGCTTAGATACAGAAGCCTGGGCCTTGGAAGATTTTGCTGATTTTGGTGGAGCCGACTTAGCCGGAGAGCCCTCCGGCTTAAGAAGGCCCCTAAGTATCAGCTTATTACGTCTCTCCTGCAGGACTCTCTGGCTGAAGGAATGACAAATAGCACAGGAGTCCTGCAGGTGAAGAGGGCCCAGACAATACAGGCAAGAAGTGTGACCGTCTGTCAGAGACATCTTCTGACAGCACAAGTCACACTTCTTAAAACCTGAGACCCTCTCCTTTGACATGGTGCTGAAAAACACACACACACACACCAGTCAAAATTAACTTAAATAAATACCAAAAGGTATTCTATAAAACCAACACACACACCCTAACAGGGGGGGGATGGGATAGGGAAAAGTTTGACTAACAAAATTAAAGGAGATAGGGATTTCCTGTCAGAAAAACTACAAATTAAACTTAAAACTATCAATAAAGGTTTTTTTAACTAAAAGGGGCTTAAATCTCACAAAAGTGAATAACTTACCAGGAGCTGGTAAAAAGAAGACCTCCTAAGCGAAGCGGCAAACGAGATCTGGGTACTTACCGCCTTGCATCATGGGATATGGGGCTGCCTCGAGCTGGTAAAAGTGACTCTCGAGCTTAGCAAGTGCCGAGTCGGAGCCGAGGGATCGGCTCCGAACCCATCAAGCAAGAATGAAGGCGAGATTGACAACTTAACATGAGACTTATTTCATGGTGTTCAAAACTTTGCATACAATGGAAAGATTTTCAGAAAGTATGGTTGAGGAGTTTAGTAACAAGTGAATAAGTTAGAATCACTCTCAATAAATGTCTGAGTGTTTATGGGTAAACTAGAAAAGGCCAGGGTGACATGACAGATGATTTCTTTCAAAATGAAAAATTGAAATGCATTAGTGTAAAAAAAAAAAAAAAAAAAAAAAAAAGTTTATGGACCTGAAGAAAATCACTGAATTTTGTGACCTGTTCACCCTGATGCTGCTATTGCTGCTGTTGAAAATGGAGTTTGTAAGAATGCTACAGTTGAGTACATGTGGTGAAATTATAAGGAAGGGGATGGCAAGTTAACATTTGGTAGGTATGACAAAATCTGGAAAGATAATGAAGATTGTTTTAAAGAAGTTTAATGAACTTCTTAAAATGAAGATGGCTAGCTCATCAAAAGCAACAACAAAATACTCTGCTTTTGTTTTACATGTGCTGCAATAGCAGCGTCATTTATTGTTGTGGCAATTGTGTTTTCTTTGCTGCAATTCTTTAATTCCTAGCTGAAATTCTTAAGTCAGAGCTTCCCTTGCCATTCTGAAATGTACATTTCGGAAACTCCATCCCCCAAGCATGATGTCATTTAATTAAATAGTGCTAAAATAGATCTGCAAATAACTGAAGCACGAGGCTTTTTTGCCAGAGACTTACTCATTTTTTTTTCAGGGCTTCAACTGTAACAGTATAAAAGCAATGTCAATTGCATTCACATTCAATTTTGTAATCTAACTGATATTGCAGTGGGTGTTCTACTATTTTACACAGAAATACTTTTCAAGGAGTTACAGTAAAGTTTGTCCAATGGTAAAATAGGTTGTATCCGTGTGCTGTACTGCTGGCAAAATCACCCTTGTTGCAGGTCATTTAAAATATGGCATGAATGGTGTTTTCATTGTCTGTGGAAATAGTCATTCATCTATGTATTGTTTTCAGGTATCTAAGCAGGGATATGATTTTAGTTGTGCTGTACATACCTCTCAGCAGTCCAGAATATTAAGGAATGTCCCTGAATGGAGTCACACACACACACACACACACACACACACACACACACACACACACACACACACACACAAAAAAACTTAATACAATACCGTTGTATACTTCTTACACGACTCCCCTGTGCACATCACAGTTTATCTCCATGATCTACTCTCAGCATGCTATCATCATTTCAGTCTCTATCACCCTGAAACAGTTTCAGGGATAAGCATTTGTTCCCTTGTAAACACTACATAACTATTCTACAGTTTTGTACTACATTTTCCTCAAAAATAAAAAACAAAACAGTTAACAGTACATACATATGAACTGAAACAATGTGCCAAATTTCACTCCAAACAAAACACTTTACATGTACATATATACTGCCATTCAAAACATTAACAAAAACAATAGTGCACCACTGAGAACCAACAGTGATAACAATCAGTGCAACCACAAAATGAAAATAATGCAGTCATCAGCTCAGAAAATATATACATTTCATTTTGTAATCAGCAGCAAAAGAAATTCATTACATCCTAGCAGAACTCACTCTACTCACTGTTTCTCACAATGTTATTTTATTTTACTGTATTTATTTGATTGCTTTTCTTAACCAGGAAAGTCCTACTGGGTGGAAACCCCCTTTTAGTAAAGGTCCAAGAAGAAAAACTCCACATGATACCAATAGAAAGTAACACACACAGTGTGATGAATCATTTGAGCATAAAATGAGAGAAAAATGTTTAAAAATACAATAGTGAGAAAAAACCACTGACAAGACACACACATGAATAGTCAGCATACAAACATAGTATAATCATGATATAGGCAATACAAGGATATGAAAAATCATTCAAAGGTAGATCAGAATGAATGTTTAGACCTATACTATTTTATAATAGTATGACATTTGTAAAGTTGAGGAGAGAATGGTGTATTTTATGTAACCATACCTCTCAACCTCTTAGCACAAAAATCTACACAAAGCCAAAAATAATTGGGGACAACCCCAAAAATAGGAACATATTTTAAATAGTGCTGTTACAGATTTAGAAAGTTGCTAGAATAACACATGTTGTGTTTTACACACACACACACACACACATATATGTGTATATATATATATATATATATATATATATATATATATATATAAAACTTCAAAATAAAATGATTGCCATTATTTAGGGATTTCAATACTTAATTTGCCAGAAAAACCCAAATTTTATGTGTACCTACCATAAATGTAGATGTTTGAGTGTATTCACTGTTGCAGTCATTACACTTGGGTTATCCTGCTGGCAGGCTACCCGCAGTCGGCCTGAATTCTAAAGTCCTGGTCCGGCGTCGGTTGCTGTCGCCTCTTCCCTGATGTCAGTGCACCAGGGGTATAAAAGATGCAGCCGACGCCATTTTCTTTAGTTTTTCTTGCCCCAGATGTCAGATGCCCCCAAAAGGGTAGGCTAAAGATTCTGCTCATAAAAAATGCATGCACTAACATAAACATTACCTTCATCTACAAGCAAATACACCACATAGGTTGTATAGAACAGAGAGGTACAAATACGTCCCAGCAATGAAATGGGGGATGGTGGGAGGGAAACATGGACTGCAACAGTGAATACACTCGAGCATCTACATTTATGGTAGGTACACAACTGTACTATGTTCATCGTGTTTCACTGTTGCAGTCATTACACTTGGGTTGAATCCCAAAGCTGAGGTTGGGTGGCTGGGCCTAAATAGAATTAGGAGTGGCTATGAGGCCCTGCAGAACTGCAGTGGCAAAGCCTGCTCTGGATTTAGAGTAAAGTGGTAAGTGGTAGTGCTTTGTAAAAGTGTGCACCGACGTCCAAGTTGCAGCCTCCAAAATGTCCTTGGTTGGTACTCCGCTGAGGAAGGCTGCTGAAGTGGCTGCTGCTCTGGTTGAATGTGGCCTAATGCTCTTAGGCACTGATTTGCCATGTTGTGAATAGCAGAAACGAATACAGTGGCCTATCCATTTTGAAATAGTCTGCTTTGAAATAGCTTTTCCTTGCGTTCCTGCAGCATATGCCACTAAGATTTGCTCAGTCTTTCTGAAAGCTTTAGTTTTGTCCAAGTAGAAGCGTAGCTGTCTGTGTATGTCCAAGGAATGCAGAAGTCTTTCCCCCTTATTATGTGGGTTTGGATAAAAGGTAGGCAAATGAATGGTTTGGTTAAGAGCCACAGTGGACACTACCTTAGGCATAAATGTTGGGTTTGTCCTTACAGAAACCCTGTCCGGATGGAAAATAATAAAAGGTTCCACAGCCATTAGGTGCCTGTAACTCGGACTCTTCTTGCTGAAGTTATTGCTAGGAGCAGAGCTGTTTTCCATGATAAGTATTTTATCTCAGCTGTATTGGCTGGCTCTAAAGGAGGCTGTGAGAGCTTTTCCAAGACAAAATTGAGGTCCCATGCAGGTATTGGCGCTCTCCTTGGAGTTCTTATGTTTTTGGCCCCTCTGAGGTACTGCCTTAGCAGTGGATGTGAAAAAATAGGTGGGTCTGTATTGCAATGAGCTGAAATGGCAGAGGCATGGATCTTAACTGATGAGAAGGATAGGCCTTTGTGCAGCATCTCAGGTAGGCATTGTAAAATCTGAGGAATATTTGGTACAAGCGTGTCAATTCCTTGTGCCTGGTTCCAAGCACAGAATTTCTTCCATTTTTCTGCATAAGATTTTCTGGTGCTGGGCCGGTCTCCTGGCCTCCAAAATAACATCCATAACTACTTCAGAGAGAGGTGTGTTCTGAAAGGTTACATTATCCGCCATGCAGCCAGATTTAGGGTTCTGAGTTGGCTGTGCAGGATCTGATTGTTTTGTTGGGTCAGTAAATGAGGAATTTGAGGTAATGTCCAGGCTGGGCCTTGAGACAAGCTCTTTAATGTTGGGTACCAGTGCTGGTATCACCAGTCTGGGGCAATCAGTATAATTTTTGGCTTCTTTTGTCTGACCTTTAGGAGTACCTTGGGGAGGACAGGCGGTGGAAGAAAGGCATATACTGTAAGGGTTTTCCAGCTGAATGATAGAGCATCCACTTTCCAGGCTTGTTTGTGATAAGTCCTTGTGCAGAATGTCTGTAATTGGCAGCTGTGAGGGGAGGCAAATAGATCTATGTCTGGGCATCCCCATTTCCTTGTTATCATGCTGAAGATTTGTGGATCTAGTTTCCACTCGTGAGGATCCATGAGGTTTCTGCTTAGTTCGTCTGCCGGAGTATTGGTCTTTCCAGGCAGGAATTGTGCTTGCAGATGTACTTAATAAGTCAATGCTGTGTTCCACAAAGTCTTCACTTGTCTGCAGAGGGGGTAGGACTGTGTGCCTCCTTGCTTGTTTATGTACCACATAACTGCAGTATTGTCCGTCTTTATCAGCAGTTGTCCTGAATGAAGTATATCCTTGAAGGCTGTCAGGGCATTTTGTACAGCCAGCATTTCTTTTTGATTGATATGAAGATGCATTTGGCTTGTGGGCCATGTGCCCTGAATTCATTTTCCTGCCATGTGGGCCCCCCAGGCATAATCTGATGCATCTGTTGTTAGTGTCTGCCTGGCTGTGGGTAAAGTGAATGGCTGTCCCTTGTTGTGGTGACAGGCCTGTGCCCATCATCGAAACTCCTGTTGCAGGCAGGGAATGAGGGTAATTAATGTTTCCAGGCTGTGGCAATGTTGAGTCCAAACACTTTTTAGATACCATTGTAGTTTCCTCATATGCAGTCTTGCACATGGAATTATCAGAATGCAGGATGCCATGAAGCCCAAAGCCTGCAGAATTTTTCCTTGCAGATAACTGGGTCTTTGTTGCCATCTTTTCAAAGTAAAAAGTCAGTTGCCTTTGTTTGTCTGGCATGAGATAAGACATCTGGGCAGTTGTATTTAAGCTTGCACCCAGGAATATTATCTCTTGAGAGGGTACGAGTTTTAATTTATTTTCGTTTACTGTGTACCCTAGGCAAATTAGTAATCTTTTTACAAATGCCAGAAGCTTCTGCAGAATGTCCTTGTTCTCTGCTTGAATAAGGCAGTCGTCCAAGTAAGGATATATTTGGATTCCTCTTTGTCTGCAAAATGCAATTACTGGTGCCAGGCATTTTGTGAAGACCCTGGGTGCAGTAGATAAGCCAAAGGGCAGTGCAGAGAATTGGTAGTGCATTGTGCCAGCTATGAATCTGAGGTATCTTCTGCAAGATTGTCTGATTGGGACATGCAGGCATGCCTCTTTGAGGTCCAAAATTACAAGCCAAGCCTTCTTGCCCAGCATGGGCAGAAGCTGCTGCAGAGTCAACATTTTGAAGTTTAGAACGTCCAGAAAAGTGTTTAGAATAGACAAATCCAGTATTGGTCTCCAGGCTTTGTCATTTCTGGGTACCAAGAAAAGTCTTGAGTAAAATCCTTGTCCCTGCTCTTGCTGTGGTACTCGCTGAATAGCCTTCATGTCCATGAGGGATGTAACTTGCTTTTGTGCCTCTGCCTATTAATTGTGTGGCAGGTCTGACATAACTTTTGCCTTTGGAAGGGTGTGAAAGTGGAACCTGTAGCCCTGAGACACTATAATCAAGACCCATTTGTCCTGGGTGATCATGTGCCAGTTTTGTGAAAAAGTGCTAGTTTTCCCCCTAAGGGTGCTGCCAAAAGATAAGTGCTTGGCATTGGCAGAGGAAAGTCATTGGGACTGTTTCCTATATGGCTGTGATTTGTCTTCTCCGTTTTTGGAGGTAGAAGCACCCCATTGTTTAGGCCTGTATGAGCCTTGGGGCTGGGATCTGCCTCTAGAGTGTCTGTATCTGCCTCTTTGTGGCCTGTCTGACAGTGGAAAGGACCAATTCTTAGAAGGCCAGTTCCTGCTAAATTTGGGTGGCTGTACCCATAAAAAATCCTTAACTGTCTGCATAGATTTCGCTTTATCCTCCATTTTCTTCAACACCTCTTCTGCCTTAACACCAAACAAAGTATCATGCTGTAATGGAGCATCCAATAATTTTGCTTTAACATGATCAGGCAGATTCTGTTCCTTTAACCAAGCATGCCTTTTAATTACAGAACCAGAAACAGCGGCCCTGCAAGAGGCCTCCAGTGAATCAAAACCACATTGCAAAGTATGCTTTCCCACTTGTTCAGCTGCATGCAATAAATCCTGCATTTCCTTGTTTTCAGAACATTCAGAATTTGTCAACATTTTCTGTTTTAGCAGTGACATTATGTATTGCTGATATTTAAGCATATGGAACTGACAATTTAAAGCCCTTACAGCCAAGGTAGCAGAAGTGTACACTTTTTTCCCTCATCTGTCCAGTGCCCTAGAATCTCTATCAGAGGGGACTGGGTTTTTTGCAGTGGAAGCCTTGACCCCTTTGGGACCCTGAGATATAGTTTCTGGGTCAGCAGCAGGGTTTCTATATAGAAATTTATGAGAATCTGGAACCCTGTAGTATCTGTCTGGCTTAACAGGTGCAGGAGGGTAAAGAGTCCGGAGACAGGCTGGACTCTGAAAATACATCGTCTACAATGTCTAGAACAGGTAGAATAGCAAGAAGTCTGTGCTGAGGTAGTAAAAGAAAGTCTCTGAGCCTTTTCCTTAGATTCTGAGTAATCGTGGCTCTCCCAGTGAAAATGCTCCCTCATGGTATGCAGGGTTTCCCCAAAAGAATAATCCTCAGGAGGAGAGGCTGAAGGAATAGATTCTTCATCAGAATCCTCATAGGGAGGAAGAGAGTATCCCTGTTCAGAAGAGGAGTCAGAGGAAATGGAAACTTGATCAGAAGAGTCATATTCTGTCTCTTGCCTAGGCCTCTTATCATGAGGGGGATGGGAACTCCTGATCAAAGTAATTAGGCCTTCGGCCATTTTAAGAATCTGTTTCTTAGGCATGGAAGTATGTCCAGGAGAATGCTGTACTTGTTTCTTTGTCTTTAGAGCTGTTTTAGTCTTTGCCTTTGAAGCTGAAGTTGGCTTGACATATAACTGTGTAGGTCTGAAAACACCCTCAGAAGCCGATGCCTGCTCATCGGCTCCAGACCCATCTGAGGGAATAGTTTCCAAGTGTCAAATACCTTGAGTATCCAGAGGCCTAGTTGGCTCCACGTGGGAGTCGGAAGCGGCCTGTGGCTCTGAGGTAGCGGGCGTCAGGGGCTGCGGAAGTGCCTCACTGAGAACCGGCGAACCAGAGACTAGCCTAGCGGAGGCCTTGTCATCGGTTTTGGACCTCAGATGCCTGTCCTTTTCCTTGCGTTTTTTATAAACTCCAGTCGTCGGCTGTTCCGACAGCATTATATAATTAAATCTTCGGCCAAAGTAATGAAAGGCAAAATCGTACCGACGCTTAATAGTGCATTGGTTAAATCTAGCACAAAACCGACAGCTAGCAATGTCGTGGTCAGGGCCCAGACAAGGAATACAGTAAGAATGAAAATCCTTATGAGGTATTTGCTTCCCACAAGAAATACAATTGTTAACTTTTTCTGACATCGGTCTGGAGCAAGAAAAAAGTTTCCCCAATGGGGTACTTAGCTTTAATGATGACTTTGGATCTGAAATTTGATTTCAAAAATCTCAGGAGTCGGCTGACCGGCACTTGCAAACTGCTTTTGCTTCGGGCACCGCGTGGCAAAAAAGACTAAAGAAAATGGCGTCGGCTGCATCTTTTATACCCCTGGCGCACTGATGTCAGGGAAGAGGCGACAGCAACAGACGCCGGACAGGACTTTGGAATTCAGGCTGACTGCGGGTAGCCTGCCAGCAGGATAACCCAAGTGTAATGACTGCAAAAGTGAAACACGATGAACATCCTGGACATTCTGTGAAAATCAGGACAGGTGAGAGATATGTATGTGGTCAAGTAGCTATAACAGTACATGATAAGGTACAAGATTACTAACCATGTCATCATTTTAGGGCAGGATTTCACAATGGTGTGGAGCCTCATCAACATCGGTTTTGTTACCATCTGAACATCCTGCTGAATTTAAATAAGGGTAATCCTTTTTAAGGGTTTAGAATTCCAACATCAGAAGTTAAATCAATAACTTGTACATCAGTACGTTCGCTAGAAAAAACACCCCAGCCGTCAGAATTGCTTTCATGCACTGAGCTGACATCTTCTGTGGAATGCCTAACATAACATCGATGGTCAGAGGGCATTCCACAGAAATTATAGAGAGACTTAGCATCACACAAAAAATAACAGGAAAAAAGGGAAAAATTACTATAAATCATGAAAAGGTGACTGAAAAACCACAGAAGTAAGCATTACAACAGTGAAGATAAGAATGGTGAGAAATCACTTTAAAAGAATGTATTATGAAAAAACGCATGTCGTGCTGTCACAGAGTACTAGGACTTCTAAAAAGTTGCTAAAGTACGACAACGAAAGTTAATATTCTTGAAGAATGGAACAGCATTATGCAAAATCTGGCTGGTTATTTAATTTTCATTGGCCACACTGAGACAGACAGCATTTACACACAGGAGTCTAAGACAGTTAAATGACTTGCAAATGACTAACTCAAAAGCAGATCTCCAACTCTTAACGCAGTACAATACCTTAACCACAGAGGTACACTGCCTACTATAAAATGTTTGGATAAGGGATATTGTACTCTGCCTCAGAAATTACTTCTACCATGCTGTTGTGCTGACGTATAGTAAAGTTGCCCAATATCCTCCTCATACAAACAGAAAGACAAGCAAAGGAGCATATTACTTTGATATGTTGCACCTGTTTACAGTACAGTCTTATTTTCCACTTCAGAGGTTCCTCAATGTTGTATTCTCTCACCCATGACAAAGGCAGTGCCTTTACAGCTGACATGCTTACAAAAAGCTACTCAATACTTAATCAAACCTATTTGCTCATTTAAAAAATTAAAAATAAAAAATGTTCATATCATATCATTTTTGTATGTGCTGTTTTTAGACTAATGAAATTAATTGGGAAAGCATCTTTGTATATATTGTAATTAGGTATGTTGTATGACATACATGTTTCTACTTTATCCACAATGTATGACATGCAAATATGGTCATTTTGTAAATATGGAATGGTTATGGTTTTTGCAAATATAAAACAAAAATAAAAATTGAAAAAAAAAATAAAAATTAAAAATAAACTATTTGCTCATAGATTTCTGCTAAGCTTTAAATCACAAGTTGCAAATAACTGCTCAACATTCTTTGACAGAAGCTATGTAAAATGGTCCATGTAATAAGGACCAGAAATTCAGCAGGAAAACTTGAAAAAACAGAAAAGCTTCTCAGATGATATGTGCAATCCAGCTTTACTGCCAATCCTATTTCTTGTATTAAAGAAAATAATAAAACCACTTTTACAGCATTACCTCTAATTCTGGTTGTTACAAGCTCAATAACACATTTCTCAGCAACAAAAGGCAAGAGCTGTTAGGTTTTTAGTAAAGCCAGTCTTACACTGCTAATTTCATGAACTTTGATTACTTTGACTTTGGAATGGGGTCCATTCCTGTCATGGTATTAAAAACCCAAAAGACTTGGAGAAATTAAAAAATAACAAGGGATATTATTTAGGTACTAAACGTTTTCCTTTTATTTTCTAGTATTCATTGCTAGATAAATAACAGAACATTGAGTAAAATAAATGCCACCTGAAGTCTCTCTTACTTGTTCTGCTTTTGCAGATCCACAGAAACTCTACAGTGAGTATCAAAAGAGACTTTGGTTGCCACAGATGAAAGAAGACTGCCTCTGACACTATGGAGTACAACAGCGGAGAGAATAATTAGCAAAATATGGCAACCATATTACATATGTAAAGTAGGAAAGATTACTTAAAGGAGTAGAGGTTCAGGAAGCAAACGATGTAATCAGTTTCCACAAATTTTAAGAATGTGGCACTCCTTACCAAAATTTTAGATATTGGCTGAATGGCTCATATATAACCAATATAAATAATTTGCTTCCAAAATAAACAAAATGAGGCAGCAAAGCTACTTACAAACGCACACAAACTGGAAAATGACAGTCTAAACACTCAATAAAAGAGATACAGGCTTATATTTATATAAAACAGTAAAGTAACAGAAACAGAGAGACAAAAAACTATGAGAACTTTTAAGTCTACTCCAATTTTCTACCAATTTATATTGACAACAAAAGCAAATTTACTTTAAGGGGTACAAGTAAATCGACAGAGTGTAGAGAAACAAGATCAGAGAGCCAGAAGAAGAGTTTCCATCAAATGAAAACAGGCTGATAAAAACCTGAATGAACAAACAGGAACATCAAATGTGCCTTTGCAGGTAAGTTCTTATCCATGGACACGATAAATGTTTATGTTACAGATGAACAGTTACTGATCCCTGACCTTCAAAAAAACTTTATAAAACACTGAGCTATATGTCAGTGATTAAACTGTTCATTCTTATTCACGGGACTCCCTGGAATCAAGGATGCATGAACTGGAACAGAAAATTTAATAACTGCTGTTTCACAGTTCGATATTTGTGGAAAAACTCAAAAACTCCGACAGCAGGTCAAGTGGAAATGACAAAATACTCTCAGGATTTCCAGAGAGCATGGGCAGTTCTGATAGCAATCATTTTTTTTATTTCTACAAATCAATCAATCAATTGGCAGATAAGAGAGACATAAAGGACTCTTCTATAGGAAATGGGCATTCAAAACTTCAGGAATTAATTATTGATGGTACAGAGAGCTACTGCACTACAACAGCTAACAAGCTGACCAGGTACTTTGCACTTTCAATGGGCAGAAGACAACCTACTTTCTGAAGGCAGGTGCAGTAATGCTCATGAAAGCTGAAAATGAGAAGAAATTACATTTTAATCTAACACACCTTGCAACCTCCAGCTGCTGGTATCCAGATTAAGTGATTATACAGGCAGATATGTTTATTAATTCCACCTGAAGGTTGAACAAGTCACCATCTAGAAAAGGATATCACACATGCAATAAGCGACTAACATGAAAAGCAACTAAGCCATTTAAAGCAAAGCTTGCCACTTGCAAGAATGATGCTAGAATTTGCTATGGAAAGCCAAAGAAATGTACAAATAAATACTAACAACCAAGTAAAACAAGAAAACCATTTCAAAGTCAGTGCAGGACTAGCCATCACTTAAGTACAGTTAGCCTGTGTCAGACTCACGTTCAAGCCCCGAGATGTTTTATCCAGAAGATTCACTAGGTTCTTATGGGGTCCAAACTTCCAAGCTATCAAATCGATGACTGAATTTTCTACAGATGGAACCACCAAGTACCATGATGTGCTTTCTCATTACATGCACAATACTTTGTACATTGCTGGTACCAACAAAACACCAAGATCAGTCCTAAGTACCTCAGTTATGCCAAAGGAAGCTTAATGGAATTCATTTCTGTCCATAAAGAATAACTCAGAGCTATTCTGGATCTGTGTAAGAAAGAAAAGTGATTCTAAAATTAATCAAACATTCGTCGCAAAGATTTCAACCCACACTTAAGTGTTAAATTCATATACAGGTGTGTTATTAATGATAGATGCCTCTAAAAAGACAAATAACTTTTTGTACTTAGATATCTCAAAACATGCTTTTTTAACATTTTTATTTATCATGGACTTTAGCATGTTTCCTGTACAGAGTTTCCCTGACAGTAAGGCTAGCAAGTTATGATAAATCTGATGACCACCATCACAGAGTGTCTACTTTTGACAGCAGGGTGGTCGTGGTGGTAGTGGTAAAAACAAACAAAAAAAAAAAACAAGCAAATGTTGTGGAAACATACATGGATGGAACCAAAAGAATCTAGAAATTTAACATTCTGAGGTAAGACTTCACTAAGCTCATGAGGACTTGGGGGGGGGGGGGTCAAAGTTAATTATAATTAAGAGTGGCACCTTCAAAAGCCAGCATAGAAAGATAGGCGAAAAATACTTGGACAGAGTTACAGCTGTAGAAAAACATCTTACAGAAATTCAAATAATCATAGCAGCTGTCAGAAACCAAAGAGAAATTCAAATAATCATGTCAGTCTTCACCAAAATCGATAATCTGCTTTTCATCAAGGATTTCCCAAATATCATCTCTTGGTGCAAGATACACTAACAATCATGTGGATGATTCCAAGCAAAAGGGTGCTTTCCCTTCACTTGCAGACTTGACAGCTTCACATGTAGAGGCTGGTAAATTTTTCTACAAAAAACTTCAGTGACTTGCAAATGAAGGAATATGTGGGAAGACCATTTCCTGCTATCCAACAGCTCACTGGCACACTCAGTTGGTAAAACTTAAAGGTGAGCTTTTCTTTATATTTTCTTCCTCTTCATTGTAAGAGCTGTAACTCCACAAAGACTGAGTGAAAATGCATGAATCCTAGAAGACGGAGCTCTCAGACAAGGACGGCCTGTAGGCAATTTGCTGCAGATTTATCTGTAGAAGTTCATTAAGATAGACAAGAGTACCCAAACTCTGACAAAGACTGCTGTGCCCACTAGTATGGCATAACCACTGGTTAGACCTCCCTCAATGGGCAAAAGCCGGAATCACTGCTGCCTAGAAGAAAGTTTCTCCTTCACTGCCTAATAACCCATCAACAAGTTAAATCATCTCAGCAGCCTACTCACTGGAGTCAAAGTTTATGAGCTCACAAAGAAAACAAGCCATCATGGCAAGAGAAGTCACGATGGATTAAAAGACCTTGTGCAACAACAGTCAAGTAACCAACATCATTTACTTAATGTTCTTTAATGCTCTGGGTGGTATATGTTTTTCTTCCAAGTCTATTCTGCCAGATGCACCCCATTAAAATTTGCAGCGAATGACCCTAAAACAGCACCCTTAGTTTTCAAAGTCATGATCAAGTAGGTACCAACCACAGAAACTGGTGACTCCACCTTGACAGCTGTATGTTTTAAAGTTTCTACAGATATCTTAACATCCATCCATCCTTGCCAATACTGGGTCATCTTTGTAGCTGTAGAACAGCCTACCAGATCCCTTTAAACAAAAAGCCACTGCAGAAGTGCAATCTCTGCAAGGGAGAAACACAGTACACATTGCCATCAACATACTACATCACATATTCAAATAAAAATACAATGCTTTGCCAGTGTGAGACAAAACATTTAAAAGTCAGTTTCTACATATCTGTCATCAAGCAAATGGACCTATAAGAAAAAAAATGAACTGACTCAGTTAACATTTCAATGGTTTTCACCAGTGACAGGAAAGGCAAAATACACTGCTCCCAGCATAAAACAGATCTCAAACTTAATCAGGCAGATGAAGAAGGTCCATAAAATGGTAGGAAATAGCTTACAGAAAAAAAAGACCAGTGAAATTGAGTAGCACACAATGGATAACAGGATGCATCCCTTGTTGTACAATTTTTTTTAAAGAATGTTGAACTTTCATCACAACAGCAATGGTGCACCGTTCAGAGATGTTCTACTACTGCACTAATGGTGCCACATGCACAGAATACACATCTACGTGATGCAATGTTTGTTTGGCAAGGAATGCTTAAACCAGGCCAGTCTCCTATCATCAGAAGCTGCTCTGTGTGTTAAACAATTCATATTCCCCACCCTCAACTCTTTCTTAAATAGCTATTGAACAATAGTAATGAACTAATAGGCTCCAGTAAGTAAAACAGCAGAATACTCTCTCTGCATACCTGCATGTCTCCACTGGTGTAACCAAGGCTCTATTCTTGCCCCCCCCTCCTCTTTAATATCTTTATTAACGACCTCTACACCACTGTAGATCCAGCCTTTCTTATATAGCATGTTGATAATACTATGCTTACATGTGCATCTAATAACTTGCCTAATCTCTTTCATATCACACAAAAAGCTTTTCCTCACTTGAGGAATGTCTGCATAATGCCCTGCTACTACTCAACCCTAAAAAAATAAAGTTACTACAATTTTCCCCCAAAATCACACACAACTGATAAAGCGAACGTCAAAATCTTTTCACTAAACAAAACTGAAACTGTAGTAGTCTCCTAAATAAAACTTCTAGAAGTGATTATAGATCTTTATGTTCAAGATAACATAAAAAAGATTCACCAAAAATTAGGGCTGCTCTACAGGTATAAAAACTTCTTTAACAATTCCACCAAAAGCACTCATCACTCTCTACCTTCCCCATCTCTCATATACGGTGCACCCATCCATTAGCATCCTTCAGGCTACACTTAAAAATAAAAAAAGCAACCACCACAAGTTCCACTGAAGAATTTAATAAAAAGCTTTCTTCTCTCTCTGACGTCTCGGCCAAAAGCCTTCAAGGAGTATAATACAAGTAAAAACTGTGACCAAATATATACACAATTACAATTATTAATTAACCATTCAGCATTAGCAATCAATTAAGCAATGCTTTCCAATTAAACTCTTCATTTAATCCATATGGAAACATTGTTTTAAATTTTAAAATATACATTGCTTCTTTTTTTATTAAAACAGACTTAATATCTACCTTATAATTTACAGGTAGACAAACTTGCTCTAAAACAGTCGCTTTGAGATAATTGCTTATGCCCCCATGAAACTGTGCAAAGTGTGAAGCTACAGGGCTATCTTCCTTACAATTATTTATATCTCTGATATGTTCTAGAAGTCTTAACTTAAACGCCCTTTTCGTCTCCCCAATATAAAACTTTTTACATGGACATTGTAAACAATAAATCACACCTACTGTATTACAATTAAAAAAATTCTTTGTAGTAAATTTTATATTATTAATTAAATCAAAAAAAGGCACAATAAATTTACAGGCCTTACATTTCCCACAGCCAAATGTGCCTATCCTGGTAAGATCTTTGTACAACACAAGGGGGGGTAGACTAAATTTACTCTTAACTAAAAAATCTTTAATACTTTTACCCCTACGATATGAAAATTGCAAATTTAGCTTCAACCAGTGTTGTACATTACTTAAGGAACATAAATAGTTCCAAAATTGCCTGACAATCTTTACAAATACATCAGTAAAAGAGCCAAAAGTAGTCACAAAATATATAGTCTCCTTTATGTCACATAATTTGTTATACAAATTGACATCGGAACCATGTGGAACAGAGTATTTGGGACCCATGTTCTTATAGCCATTAAACAGTCTCTCAAAGCTCTGATCCAAAATCTCTTTATTATAACCTCTACATGCAAAAGATTGCACCATAGATTTTATTTCTTTTTTAAAAACTTCAGGCTTATTACAAAGTCTATGTATTCTTAACATCTCACTATAAGGAAGAGCATTTAAAGTATGTGGGGGATGGCCACTAGTGCCATATACATATTGAAACCCCCCTTCAAATTTTCTATTTAAACACGTAACTAGATTTTTACCATCCGAAATATCACTTAAAAACACTTAAAAATAAGTTGGAGGCATGCTATAATAAGGTTGCAAAATTCACCACCAACAAAATACCGCAGCCATCAGTGTATTGCCCTTAAGGCTTTGAACTGTCTCAAGCTGCCTCACCACTTAGATTACATACAGTTTATCTAGACACATTATTCACGAAGCTGATGATGTCCTATGTTAACTCCTATTCTCCATTACTATCATCCTAATATACTAGTGTAATCTGATGAACATCATCTTCTCAACATTTGTAAACCCACAAAACCTCTGGCCAAAGTCACTACTCATATTCTGTCACTACCACTAACCGCTCCAACATCAAACAACTATGAAAGATACCTAAATGAAACTTGACTCTGCTCCTGCACTACCCCAGGCTGAACTAGTCCCTCCTGCCTTCCACCACCAGCATACTTTGACTATGATCAGAGAGAAGGAATTAGTAAAATCTTATTTCTTAGACAAAGAACAAATATTCTTTTGCCTAGGTTATATTACCTAGTCATCTCTGCTCCAAGTGTACTCAGTGTGTTTAATGTCATCTCTATGAACTGCAGCTTGTGAATAGTTTACCTACTGACAATGTCCTTTTTTAC
The DNA here is from genome assembly GCF_019279795.1 of Protopterus annectens. Classification (NCBI taxonomy): domain Eukaryota; kingdom Metazoa; phylum Chordata; order Ceratodontiformes; family Protopteridae; genus Protopterus; species Protopterus annectens. Next base: position 1,462,888,409 of record NC_056735.1, read on the forward strand.
CATGTTATAGCTGCCCAAATATTTGCACTATGTATGCATGTATGTATAGGTTCCGAGTGTATGAAATGAAACTGAATGTTTACTTATTTAACATCATTTGTCTGCATTAGGCTTTGTAATAACTTTATATAACTGTAACCATATTACGTCAATATGGAGCTTTTCTCCCCAGCCCTCCACTGTAAATGGTACATTATCTTGTCAGACTTTCCTGGTAAACAAACGTCAAATTAAATAAATAAATGCATTTCTTATGCTGCTTACCATGTAGTCTAGATTGCTTAAACCTTCTGAAGTTTTTAAAGTGGGGGATAGGCTTTCCAAGATTTAATAACTATACATGATACAAATATAAACAACAGTCTAGTGCAATGTGTGTCAGTATTATGGAAATACAGGGGACTGTTAAGCCCATGTGACATTCAATACCAATCATGCAGTGGGCAGAAACAGTGATGGATGACCATTTTATACATTTCAAGGGCGAACTGTTGATTTGCTTTAGCTTCTTATGCATGGTAAGTCTTGTTCATAATATTCCTAGAAAATATGAAACCCAAAAAGTGCAAACAGCAGGCTCAGGAAATCATTGCTAAATTTAGCTAGAAGGAGTTGGATTTACAAAAGATCAAATGTGTTTACAGTATACAGATTGATAGCCTGATGAAAATGATCTTTAAATACATGAGGACACAATTTGAAAAACAAGATGTAATGGAAATAGTACACATTTGGTTTGGTACACATGATTTAGAAACTGAACAGTTTATCTTTTAAAGATGGTATATGCTGCTTGGATGCAACTATCTTTGACCTTCATCTGGATTATGTGCCAATGGATTCATAGAGTGAATAACTGTATAAAAACATCACAAGCATTCAGCATGGACTGTTCATACATTTGAAAAGTAAGCATAAGTGATGTCAGTTTTAGACATAGTGCAGGACAGTGCAGTCAGTTTTCAATGGAATAATAAGAGAAACACAGAATTAAACTGTGCTTTAGAAGTTTTTATTACACAAATAGATAATTTTATAGAGAAAAGCAGAAGACAAGTGATGATGGTAAGCTGCACTTCCAAAAAACAGTCCAATAACATAAAAACAAAGGAAGCAACAGGCCACGGCTATGTTGTTGAGTCTTTCGGCTTTTCCCGGTTAGGGGTCGCCACAGCGGAACTCCGGTCCACTAATGATTGGTAGTTGATTTTTACGTGCCGAGTTACCAGTCCTGACGCACAACCTTCAACGAAGGTACGCCCATTCACGCATGTCTCCACGCAGAAGACGCTCTAGCTGATATACAAATTAAAACAATTTAATCCACAACAGACAGCAAAAGGTGAGTGCTTTCGTGGACCAAGCCACTTCATCAGACAATGAAAAGAAACAAAAAATTCCTTTATATACCATCCCATGCTCATTGATTAAAACCCCACCTTCATTTAAAGTCGCACATCATTTTATATTCAAATACACTATATAAAACAACTCATTTAAAAATTAAGTAACAAAACTATGTATAAACCATAATGCAACATTACAAATTAAAATGTGATATGTTAAAATGTCACTTTAACAGGTCTCTCCCTAAGAGAATGGGCTTAATATTCATTTTGTCATTCAGGACCTTCCCCATACTAGCCCCGAGTCTCACAATCCATTCAAGTTCTTTTTTCTCAACTTTTAATTTCACATCTCCCCCCCTGAGGTTGTCCATGACTCTGTCAATCACCATAAAGGTAAACCTATGTGTATCCCCATGGGTTCCTACATGCTTGGCTAAGGCATTTGTCTCTGCCTTCCTCCCTATATTATAGAGGTGCTCCCGCATGTGGTCCCTTAACCTCCTGGTTGTCATCCCTACAAAGAATGATGCACAGACCACACAATGAGCCAAATACACAATATTTGTACTATTGCAGTTTGCAGATAGTTTAAACTTAAAAACTCTATCCATGTCAGGGTGTTTAAACTCTCCACTAGAGTCTACATACATACAAATATTGCAGACTTTGCAGGGTATAGCACCACCTACAAACCTGTGCTACCCCTTGTTGTAACCTGGGTCCACATAAAATCATTTTCAGATTGTTTTTGTTTTTAAAAATGAACTTTGACGTATCACCCACTAATTCTTTAATCGCATCAGCAGCACACAGGATATTCCAATTCCTATGGAAGATGTCTTGTAAAACCTTAATATTGCTAGAGTAAGTTACTGACATTCTCATAGGTCCACTTGTGCTCCCTACTATTCGTGATGGCCGTTCACCATCAGAGAAGTATGGCCTCCTCTCAGTGTTCCTACACTCCACTACTCCTCTGAGGATATCCTGAAGCTCATTATCGGCATAACCCCTCTGCAAAAATCTCATTCTCAATTCCCCCACTTCTCCTTCAAATTTAACTTGATTTGCTGTCATCCTTGATGTTCTTAACCGCTGTCCCCTCACAATATTCTTGAAAATGTGCTGGGGTTGCATACTCGTTCTATGCAAGTAACTACTTTTATGACATTCCTTTCTATGCATCTCTGTTTCAAACTGTCCATCAACCCTTTATATAACCTTAACATCCAAAAAATCGAACGTGCTGAAAGAGCTCTTCATGGTGAACCTCAAAAAGCTGGTACCATCTATTCAGATATGAAAAAAGGGGGCAAAAGTGGATTCGTCCCCCTCCCATAAAATAAAGAGGTCATCTACAAACCTCCTGTAAAACTTCAGGCGTTTACCATATTCTCCCATCAAATGTTCCTTCTCCCAGTGGGCCATAACAATGCTGGCGTAGCCATTGGCACAGGAAGTGCCCATGGCTATGCCATCCAATTGCTTGATTGCACGATTGATTTTTTTGGATGCTAAGGTTATACAAAGGGTTGATGGACAGTTCGAGACAGAGATACATAGAAAGGAATGTCATAAAAGTAGTTACTTGCATAGAACGAGTATGTATCCCCAGCACATTTTCAAGAATATTGTGAGGGGACAAGGGATCAAGGTTTTCAGCAAATCAAGTTAAATTTGAAGAATTGGGTGAATTGAGAATGAGATTTTTGCAGAGGGGTTATGCCGATAATGAGCTTCAGGATACCCTCAGAGGAGTAGTGGAGTATAGAAACGCTGAGGGGAGTCCCTACTTCTCTGATGGTGAACGGCCATCAAGAATAGTAGGGAGCACAAGTGGAGCTATGAGAATGTCAGTAACTTACTCTAGCAATATTAAGGTGTTACAAGACATCTTCCATAGGAATTGGAATATTCTCAGTGCTGATGATGCGATTAAAGAATTATTGGGTGATACTCCAAAGTTCATTTTTAAAAACAAAAACAATCTGAAAAGGATTTTATATGGACCTGGGTTACAACAAGCGGCAGCACAGGTTTGTGCTGCTGGGGTTAAGATGGTACTATACCCTGCAAAGTCTGCAATTTTTGTATGTATTTAGACTCTAGTGGAGAGTTTAAACACCCTAACATGGACAGAGTTTTTAAGTTTAAACTATCTTCGAACTGCAACAGTGCAAATATTGTGTATTTGGCTCATTGTGTGGTCTGTGCATCATTCTATGTAGGGATGACAACCAGGAGGTTTAGGGACCGCATGCGGGAGCACCTCTATAATATAGGGAGGAAGGCAGAGACAAATGCCTTAGCCAGGCATGTAGAAACCCATGGGGATACACATAGGTTTACCTTTATGGTGATTGACAGAGTCGTGGACAACCTCGGGGGGGGGGGTGTGACATTAAAAGTTGAGACGAAAGAACTTGAATGTATTGTGAGACTCAGGGCTAGTATGAGGAAGGGCCTCAATGAGAAAATGAATATTAAGCCCATTCTCTTAGGGAGAGACCTGTTAAAGTGACATTTTAATGTTTAATATTTTAATGTGTAATGTTGCATTATGGTTTATACACGATTTTGTTACTTAATTTTTAAATGAGTTGTTTTATATGGTGTATTTGAATATAAAATGGCGTGTGACTTTAAATGAAGGTGGGGTTTTAATCAATGAGCATGGCATGGTATATAAAGGAATTTTTTGTTTTTTTTCATTGTCTGATGAAGTGGCTTGGTCCACGAAAACGCTCACCTTTTGTTGTCTGTTGTGGATTAAATTGTTTTAATTTCTATATAGCCATGGCCTGTTGCTTCCTTTGTTTTATGTTATTTAATTTTATAGATATTAACCATTTATTATAAATTAAAGGTCATCACCCGAAATCTCAATATTTTTGTGATTCAAAATGCATAACACACACTAAAGCATTTGAATTCAGTCTGATGAATAAATTTTGTGTTCCTAATCCTAATATCACCTCTGGAAATGTCAGATTAACTGCACTACAGGAAATTCAGCAAGTATCAAAGTACACACCCGATGAAATATTCAGTTCTCGTCTTGTCCTTCACCTATATGCCCTTTCAAAAATGGCAAAAGTTAAAAGCAAAACAGAACTCCTCTCTGCACTCAGTGGATGAATACTTCCAAGTATACATTTCAGTAGTTTACTGATCAAAATGATCATACAATGTTATAATCTAGCAAGGTAATTGCTTTACTTGAACTATCCAGGCAGATAGTAGCTCTCTTTTCACTTACCAAACAGAGTGATCTGACTCCTAGTTCCTCTGCATCCCAGCTATTATGCCATGCCTCCCATGTTCAGATGTAGAGATAGCTCGACTCCCTGCCTGTGTGCCACTGGGCTGGCTCAATTATCCCGCTATTAGCTGTATGATAACTAAGCAATATAATCAAGGCTTTGCAATCGTTCAAGTTTTAAATTAATGGTGGCATGAAACAAAATAATTTCTCAAATTGTCTTTTCTCCCTTTCACATCATCTAACTAGTGCCTAAACCTCAATATCAGAAGGGCTGCACAGTTATCTTCTTGACCTGACAGATGTAATTAACCTACAAGAACTCAAAGAAATACCAGTGTGGATTAGTAAGACAGCAGACTAATCATCTTAAATAATAGGGAGATCGGGGGGGGGGTCTTAAATTTCTATATCATGATACATTTTCACCTGTGTAACTATCTGCCGATACAGTGTCTCACAATCTCACAAACATGCTTAACACTTCAGAGATAGCTGTCAGTCAGAGGAATAATTTTAAGAAATCAGCCCTTACTGATGGGTACAAATTCTATCAACAATGAATTTTTTTACCCAGCTATGAGAAAGCTGAAAATAGACTTGCACACAGGGTGATCAGTTTCACTTAGTCTGGATTCTCAACACAGGTCCCCAGCCAAGGGTGCACTTGCACCCCTGGAATCGCTAGAGAATTACAAAGAGAGGTTTTTTTTACGCATTCTCCTTTAAGAAGAAAGAAGTCCAAATAGTCCAGTCTGACATCATCGCTGTCAGTTAGAGGTTTGTGAGCGGGAACTCAAACAAACGGAAGATGGGAGCAGGACCTGATGACCGGACACTTAGCAAAAGGAGCTGAAACGAACGGAAGGAAGGAAGATGGGATGACCGGACACTTAGCAAGCGGCAGCAGGAGCTGAAACGAACGGAAGGAAGATAGGGCACTTTCAGGTAGAGAGAGGTGTGTGTGTGAAACGGAAGATGGGGGCACTTTCAGGTAGAGGTGTAGAGGTGTGTGTGTGTGAAATGCCCCAGGTGTACATGGTGGTGGCTAGTGAATAAGGCTTGAACCATGTACCTTGGGCCCAAGTGGCAAGAGCCTGAATTCCCTACCCACCACCATTTGTAAAAATGTTGCAGGATTTTCCCTCATACTTTTTCTGTTCCTCATAAAATCTGTGGTTTCTGCATTTGTGTCCTTGTTGCCTGACAGCTACATGTTCTCTGGTTTTATTCTTGGCGGTCTGGAGTGTTTCTCCCTGGGCCTCTGCTAAAACTTAGCTTTTTTCCAAGTCAGATTTTTCTGGTTAACAAAAGTTAAAAAATGGACACACTTGTCAGACTTCATATTCTTCAGAAAGTGCATGGTAACAAAAGCTTTTATTCTAGCAATTTTCTAAGTGTACAAGATGGATATTTGAAATGTAGCCCTGTGTTTGGGACTGTATTCCCCCCATTATTGGCTTCGTCCAGGTTTTGTGCTAGGGTTGAGAGTTATGGTAAGAACTGAATTCACTGAATATGTTTGGGGGCTGTATTCACCCAGTATTGGCTTTGTTTAGGTAGTGTTTGGGACTGTATTCCCCCCATTATTGGCTTCATCCAGGTTTTGTGCTAGGGTTGAGAGTTATGGTAAGAACTGAATTCACTGAATATGTTTGAGGGCTGTATTCACCCAGTATTGGCTTTGTTCAGGTATTTATTGGCTTCATCCAGGTTTTTTGCTAATGTTGAGAGCTATGGTAAGAACTGACTTCACTGAATATGTTTGGGGGCTATATTCTCCCATTACTGGCTTTGTCCGGGTGTTATTTGCTAAGAGGTTGAGAGCTATGGTGAGAACTGAATTCACTGAATGTTTGGTGGTTGTAGTAGTCACCCATTATTGGCTATGTTCAGGTCTTTTGTGCTAAGAGGCTGACAGCTGTGCTATGGTGAGAACTGAATTCACTAAATGGTAGCTATTTAAGTTTCAGTCTTCCTATTTCACAAAACAGTTGATTTGGCGTAGTGGTATGTTGCTCTGACTGTTTTGCACGGGGTCCCCTGGGTTCAAGACATGGCAGTGAAATGTATGGTGGTAACGCAGCATTTTATTCTAGCAACTTTCAAACATTATACAAGCAATGTTTAAAATGTGTCCCTGGTTTTTGGCCTTTTGTCCCCCAATAAATTTTGGCTTTTCCAGATTTCTTGTGCTGAAAAGTTCAGAGCTACAGCTGAGTGTCGAGTAGATTTTACAAGGAGCTGAGAGCTGCAGGGGAGCAAAAGTTTAGTGCTGCTTGTGTTTAGTCTGCTTGCATTGTTAATAGCACAACAGATACTGTACTTGCTTTAGATGCTAAAGGCTGTGGGTTCTACTCCCACAGTAGGTAAATGCATTGCTGATGCTGTATTGTGTTGTAAAGGGGGTGGATGCTGCAGTCTTTTTGGCAAAGATACCTAGTAACTATGAACCTGTTAACAGTTTGCTATCCATTCCTTATTGCGGTATTACTAGCTTTTCATTTTTTTATTGCATGCAACAAAAGCAATTTATTCTTCAAGAGTAACAGGCACTTTATTTGTAGATTAAACAATGACATATAAAGTGTTTGCTAGCAGCAACCTCTTTATTAGTTACAAATTTTTTCAATGTGGAGTTTACTACTTCAGAGATTGTGTATTTTTTACTGATACTGGTGGACTTGAGTAGACTTTTTATGATGGAAATGTTCTGAATTGGGCAGTTTTGTCATTAGTGGATGCTTTTTGTTTCATTGTTTACTGGAAAAATGTTCAAAACAATAAATTTAAAATGCCCTCTAACAACTGTACTGTATTGTACAAGGAATATAATGTAATACAGTCAGGAAGGTGCATCAAAGAGCACGTGTATGTTATGTTCGAGGGGCCTATGATTTTGTAGACAGCCCAGAGTTAATATTTGCCACTGGCAAAATGTATTTTCTCTGAAAGTGGGTTTCAGTGCTGTTTCAATGCATGCGAGTTTCAAGAGCAGAGAAGTTTTAATGTTGGTCTATTTTCATTGTGAGACTGCATTGCTTTAACAGATATGTATTAGGGTTTGTGCTGTAAAATGCAAAATAAAACTTTCAAATGAAATCCTAAATCATCGCAGAAGTAAAGCAGTATGCACATTAGTGTTTATGATAAATGGGGCAAAATAACCAAGGAATGGGACATTGGAATAGCTGCAGGGGGGAGGCTCCATTTGACCATGATTTTGTGAGGGGGGGTAGCAAGCTCAGACAGCCCCGTTGAACTATACCTCTCAGTTGTCCATATCTTTGCAGAATGAATAGATATTTGCTGCTTATTTTGGTTTGTTCTCAAATTTGTGATTTTCTAGCAAATCATTTAGGAATGAAGCCATTAAATGACAGACATTGAGTTTCAGATGTCATAACCTTCAGAAAAATGCATGCTAATGCAAGACTGTCTTTACGTTTATACAAGAGCAATTTTTAGTAGTGTTTGTATGTTCCCCAATATATTTGGCCTTGTTCAGATTTCCTGCATTAAGAGGTTGAGAGGTACGTGCAAATCACTTTGTAGATTAGTAATATCCAAACATCTCAATTGTCCCCAATTCTGGCTCAAAATGTTGCTCTCCCCTAATAATCCCTCCTCCAAAATGGCAATTTTGGAAGAAAATGTGGAGGGTTTACAATTATATACAACTGTAACGATCACTTATAGATTACCTTTATTTCAGAAATGCATGTGGATGCTCTTATTTTGTTAGCTGCTTCAAGTTAACTGTTAATATTAAAAAGGTGTCCCTTTTTGACAGGTATTTTTGCATCACATTTTGGTCCGTTTTTCATAAAATTGTGGTTTTCTGGCAAATTAGTGGCAAGTCATTAAAGATTGAAGTTAGAAAATAATGGCAGACATTTGAGTTTCAGATTTCATACCCTTCAGAAAACTTGTACTAATGCAAGATCTACCTGTTCTATTTAAGTTATAAGAGCAATATTTAAAAATTGGCCTTATTTTTGGGCTTGTCACACTTCTAGTTCTATGTATGGCTTTGTCCAGATTTCTTGCTCTGAAGTTGAGAGGTGTGAGTGTCAGATCCATCACTGTCAGCCAGAGACATTTCAAATTGTGACCTACTTATTGCACCCCACTCCCCATTGTAGTGGCTCTGGATGTGTCCATGGAAGGCTAGGAGCAGTTATGCAGTGTAAGTGTGCAGAGTATTCCCCCATCCAAAGTAGATCACAAATACGACCGTGGCTTTTCATCTGTCCTTGATTTTGCAAAATGTTCTGGTTTTCTATCAGATTTTTGTACTGTTGATTTATGCTTCTTATTCTGGAACTGTATGCTGTCACAGTGCCCTGTTGCTCTGTTTGTTTAAGTAGCCATGGTTTAATGAACATCAGGTAAGCTTGTCGGAGATTGTAAGATGCAAGTAAGCTTTAGTAAGCTTGTCAGATATTGTAAGATGTAAGTAAGCTTTAGTAAGTATATTGTTAAAGAATTACCAGCATTGAAAGCCTTTTCTTTGTTGCCATGCAGAGAATATTTACATGACTAGATAATGTATAAGCCTTGGGTATTGAAATGCATATGACAGTTTTATTTATTTTATTTGCAGTTGGTTTGCCAGGATAGTCCATTGGGCCAAATGAACCCGTTTTCAATGGAGTCCTGGGGAGAAAAGCTCCAAAACTAAGTAGGTTATTAATAGATATACAAATTATACAATTACACAGAAGTTAATCATACAAAAAATAACAATTTGAAAATAATACAACTAGAGCGAGTACAATCTAGTGATGAAATTAATAGGTAATACAGACTAAAGGGAAATTTAGCACAAAAGCACTGAGAAATAACAACATATTTGGAAGCATTTCATGACAATATTGAGGAATAATAACATATTAGGAAGCAATGCACAAAAGTACTGAGAAGCAATAACGTATTAGGAAAGCAATACTTGGGAAGTGTGGCCTAGTATATTCTTTCTGATTATTGTAGGAATAATAATATGTATGAGTTAGGGTGGGTAATTAGGAAAGTTGCAGGAGGAAACAGAGGAAGAAAGAAGATGGAGTTTGCAAGTGTTAGTTATGTGGGGTGGGAGCAAGAGCATTCCCACTGGGATACTAGATGTGAGTGAAGAGATCTTTTAAATATAAAATGGTTGGGGTGGTGCGAATGGAAGGTGGTAGGGAGTTCCAAAGGCATGCAAGGCCATAAGACAGAAGATTTTTGCCTGGGGGACTAGTTGGTTTATATATTTCTAATAGATTTTGATTGTTGGACCTTAATACTCTTGCAGGAAGGTGCATTTTAAAGGCTGATGAAAGGGAGGGACAAAGGGAGGGGTTGAAAATAAGCTTATGTGCAAGATTTAGTTGAGTATATGTGAGATAACTGGGTAGCTCTAGCCATTTTAGTTTTTGGAGAGAGGAACAGTGGTGGGTGGAGGACTTGTGGTTGGTAGCTTAACTTGGCAATTTTGTTGTAGCAAGAGGAAAGTTGTGTTTTAGAGAGGTCTGTAGATTAGTTAGGAGTGGAGCTCCATAGAGAAGGGAGGGGATAAGAAATGAGGTAGAGGGTGATTTTTGGTAGCAGGTGTAAGGTAATGATTTTGTCGGTAAAGCATACCAGGTTTTCTTGATATTTAACTGTAGGTGGGAGTTGAATTTGAGCTGGTTATCAATTTGGACCCCAAGTAACTTGGTCTTGGACACCAGTTCCAGGGTAGATTATTTTGTCTAGAGATGTGGAATGTGTTTATATTGAAAGAAGTTGCCTTAGAGGGGGTGAATAACATTAATTTGGAGGCATTGAGTGCTAGGTGATTCCATTTCATCCATTGCTCAGTTGTTGTAAAAGCATCTTGAGTCAGTTTTAGGAGTGAGGGGATAGAGGTGGCAGCGCAGATAATAGCAGAATCATCGGCATATTGGATGATGTCTGAGAATGGGATAGAGTTGCAGAAATCATTTATAAATATATTGAAGAGAAGGGGACTCAGTACAGAGCCCTGGGGTACCCCAGTAGGAGTATTTAGAAATGAGGAGGTGGCCTTTTTCCATTTGACTGCTTGAGATCTGTTAGATAAGTAGCTGGAGAACCAGTTCAAGGAGGAGGGAGATAGGTTAAGTTTAGAAAGTTTAGTTAGTAGCAGGCTGTGAGAGTGTGTCAAAGGCCTTAGAGAGGTCGAGTAGTAGGGTAGAAACAATTTGGCCAGAGTCGCGGGCTTTATTTACAGTTTCAAGGAAGGAGAGGAGGGCGGTCATAGTGCTATGATGTGGTCTGACTCCATGTGTGGGAGTTAGTAGGTGATTATCTAAGAGATGTGGAAGGAGTTGTAGTTGGATACACTTTTCTAGGAGTTTAGAGATGGGGACAGAATAGCGATGGGGAAATTAGTAACATTGTTGTTGCCACCTTTTATGTAGAGGTATGATAAAGGCCCTTTTCCAGACTTGGGGTACTATACATTCTTGGATAGAGCAGTTGATTAAAATGCTAATAGGGTGCATTGCTTCAGCAGCTTTGCTAAGAAAGTAAGAAGGGATGTTATCAGGAGCATTGGTGCATGGCTTCAGTTTCATAAGGAATTTCTTTATAGTAGAAGTGGGTATAGGTTTAAATGAGAAAAAAGGAGTGTGAAGAGGAAGAATTAGGGGCAGATGAAGCTGATGAAGTAGTAGGAGGAGTGGAGGGATGGGAGTTAGTAGATGGGAATGAGGAAGTAGTAGCAGAGTGGGGTAGAGAGATGGTTGGGGATGGTAAGGGAGTTTTGGAGAATGTAGTGGTGTTGGAGAAAGATGGCGTTAATTTGGAAATGGATTCAATGAAAAGAGTTAAACTGGGTAGCCAAGTCTTGGTCAGGAGTGTTTGGGTCTGGGGTAGGGGTATCTGGTTTGCTGGGGTTAAGTAGAGTAGAGATACCTTTCCAAAATTTCTGAGGGTTTGATTTTATTATTTTGAAGTGTGGAAAAGTAGTTTTGTCGGTCTAAGATTATGAGCTTTTTTACCTTATTTCGAAGTATTTTATATTCATTGTAATAAAAGGACAGGATTACAGTATTTTCAGAAGCTCATTACATTTTATTGCAGACCAGTGTCTTATAGCAGTGTCTGTGTGTTAGTACACTTGTAGTTGGGTCAGGGTGGCTTTAATGGTATATGGTAAATAAGCATTGCTACCTTATTTAAAAGCCAAGCCCTGCAACAACTAGCTCCACACTGAAGTCAAAACACAATAGCTCTGGTGGGTAAATGTACTCTGTAGTAATCAAAAAGGCAAATGTTTAAAATAACTACAGCTTATGTGCAAACACAATAGGTAGTGATGAAACAATGCTCTGCTAAAAATGCTTTAATGCTCCACATTGCTGAGCTGCAGATCAGTTATCACTGGCTACCAGGATTTCACCCACTTCAGCTCAAGCACGGTGCCGTTCAGTGCAACCTTCCCAGAACTAATTTGTCTGACCAGAATTATTTGGTGTGTGTATAAGAGGGAGGTAGCATACCCCTCAGCTGTCCAGATTTTTGCCCCATATTCCTCCTAAAAGGATTGAAGTTGCTAAATGAGACATTTCAGTTTTAGATGTCATGTCATTTAGAAAAATGCATACCAACACAAATCCTGTTACTCTTGCAATTTTCTAAGTTTCTGAGAGCCATATTTATAATCTGTCCCTATTTATTTTAGGCTTTGTCCAGATTTCTTGCACTAAGGTTGAGGCCTTGAGGGTGTGGTATGTTTGTGAGAAAGTGAAATGCCCAAGTTAGAGTTAACAGGTGGAATTTTCAAGTGCATTTTCAAGGAACTGTGAGTTTTAAGGAAGCTAAGTTCACTGCTGCTCATGCCAAGTCTATTTACAATGTGCAACTGTTTTGTTTAGCAAATGGTATCTCTATTGTGGTATAAAGTTTTAAAGCTATGTTAGTAGCACCACAAGTAGAATACTTGCATCTTAATGTAAAGGCTTGAGGTTCTATTCCTACAGCATATACATTTGTATGCTGCAGTCCTCAGGATGTCCTCCTTTGGATGAGATGCCTAATAACTATGAACCTGTTTTTCAGCTTGTCATCCATTTTCTATTGCAATATACCAGCTTACCATTTTTTTAATTTAACATAGGCAATTTATTCTTTGACGGCAACAGGCACTGAATTTGTAGATGAAACACTGAAATATACAGTTGTTTTCTAGCAACAACATCTTCATTAGTTTCAGATATCTTTAGTGTGGAATTATTCAGATTACTTTTACTTCAGCAGAGTCACTCAAACAAGTGCTGCTGTATAATACAAGGGATATAATTCAATTATATATTATAATTAATACAATCAGGTAAATCAAATAACTTTTGCATGGCCCTAACAGTGTGCAATGAGCCTATTGCTTGAAAACAGTTCAAAGGTAAATAACCTGCCACTGGCCAGATGCATTTTCTTTGAATGTGGGTTTCAATGCTGTTTCATTGAATGTGAGTTTCAAAAGTAGAGAAGCTTTAATGCCAAGTCTGTTTTCATTGTAAGACCTTTGTTTAGGTTTAGTAAATGTCTCAGTGTTTGGGCTATAATGTTTGAAATAAAAGTTGTAAATTAAATCCAACTGCCTGTAATCATTGTAGAACTAAAGCATAAAACAGTATGCACACAGATTTGAACAGTGTCTACAGTAAATGGGGAGAAATAGCCAAGTAATGGGACACTGGAATGGCGGTGTGGGCGGGGCTTGGGGTGGGTGGACTTGGGCGGGGCTGTGTTGGCAGGGGGCGGGGTGAGCTATGTGGGTGGGGCTCTGGGTTTGCACCCCCCTGCAAAAAATCCTGTGGGCTCCCTTGTCCCCAGCCAGCTACAAACATAGGCTATCAGCCCTCAAACATGTCAAAAATCACTGACATTCCTAATCAGACAGTAACACAAACAATACTTGTAGCTTTGGCAATATGAAAGACACCGAATGCTACATTATTACAAACATTTTAACTTCTGTACTGAATTACTGTCAGTAAAGGGAAGTGAATGAATATTAAGTGTCATTTTACATAAGCAAATGTGTGTGACTGTATATGTTTAATTATACATAAAATGGCAATAATGAACTGCAGTATATTTATAAAGATGTAAAAACAAATGAGCATAGGTCATTTGCCTTCAGGATTGATATAAATTCTTATCAGCTGTATGTGAGCACACACACCCTTCTCTTGCTGGCCCAAGCAGAGTGCAGTTTATCTGCCAAATACCTAATTTAATGGCTGGATCACTCCTTATATGGCACAGGGGATTTAAATTCAGGGAAAAAAGGTAACTCATACTGGAACATCACAACTTAGAGGCATCCTTAAATATTTTAGAAGATACTTTGGCTGCAGCTGTGAGAAGTGGAAACAATTTAATAAACATTTAAACAAAATAATTGTTCACATATGTAGGCAGGGAGTTGAGCCATTGTTACATCTGAACAAAAAATAATGAAGACATGCCACAGCAGAAATACAAAAAAGGGGAATACGCAAAGTAAAATATATGAACTTAAACCCCCAGTCCATACTGGACTGCAACAAGTACAGTTGCATAAGTAAACTTACCATAACAGAATATGCTTGAGTGATCACTGCTGCAGTAGTCTTAGCTATACGGGTTAAATCCTGCCAAAGATATAAAAGCCAGCTTCAGAGCACCTGACATGCCTCCAAACTCTCAGGCAGCTGGGCTGAGCTGACAAAGAGAAATTTGGGCACCGAGCAATTCAGAGTTTTCCTGACAAGAGAGGGGGGATCTGAAAGAGTTAGTTTTGTCAAGTTAGTACCAGAACTGTCAGTGGACATCCAAGGTATGGATTATCCTAGTCCCCTCACTTTTAATTGATATCAGTAAAGAAAATGGGGGAATAGATTTTTGGCTTAAAGTATACTCAGATACCATTTTTAGCACAAAAAACAAATTAGTCCTCAAATAAACCCTGTCTCTGTGGAAAATGAAATAGGGTTGACTCATCATGAGAGCTTGCAACTCAGATATTCTTCTTGCAGAGGTCATAGCAATCAGTAAAATTGTTTTTCATGTTAAGAACCTTTCATCAGCCATTTTAGCTGGTTCAAATGGAAGAAGTGTTAGTTTCTCTAACACAAAATTAAAGTTCCCAAGAAGGGAAAAAGTAAAGTTTTGTACTTACCATAAATGTAGATGTTCGAGGATCCACATTGCTGCAGTCATAACCTGTGGGTAGTCCGCTGTCCTCGGTCGGCCCGAATACCAAAGTGTTAGGCTGGCGTCGGTCATGGTCGCTCAGATCTGACGTCAGTACGCAGTGGTACTAAAGCGCATGACCGACGCCATATCCTCAGTCTTTCTTGCCCCAGATGTCAGAAGGCCTAAAAAGAAAAGGCCATAGCCAAAAATAGAAAATACCCAACCACCAATATAGAAAAAATAATAATAATAATAATAATAATTACCCCAAAAGAAACACAGCAACCCCAAACTACAGAGGGGAAGGAGGGAGGGAAAATTGGACTGCAGCAATGTGGATCCTCGAACATCTACATTTATGGTAGGTACAAAACTGTACTATGTTCTTCG
Organism: Protopterus annectens; assembly: GCF_019279795.1. Taxonomy (NCBI): domain Eukaryota; kingdom Metazoa; phylum Chordata; order Ceratodontiformes; family Protopteridae; genus Protopterus; species Protopterus annectens. Next base: position 1,462,903,598 of record NC_056735.1, read on the forward strand.
TCTCACATTGCTGCAGTCATAACCTGTGGGTAGAATCCCAAAGCAAAGGTAAAGGGAGGTTGGCAAAATTAAAAAGCATTAGGAGCTGCTAACATGCCCTGTAAAATTGCAGTGGCAAACCCAGCCCTAGACTTGGAATAAAGAGGGAGATGGTAATGTTTAGTAAAAGTGTGCACGGAACTCCAAGTAGCTGCCTCCAAAATATCCTTAGTAGCTACTCCCCTTAAAAAGGCAGTAGAAGTGGCAGTAGCCCTAGTGGAATGAGGTCTGATCCCGGCCGGAACATCCTTTCCATGATGAGAATAACAAAAAGCAATACAATGGCCAATCCACTTAGAAATAGTTTGCTTTGAAACAGCTTTCCCTTGTGAACCCAAAGCAAAAGAAATGAATAACTGTTGAGTCTGCCTGAACCCTTTAGTTCTGCTCAAATAATAGCGTAACTGCCTGTGAATATCCAAAGAATGCAAAATTTTTTCCCCTTTATTCTGGGGATCAGCATAAAAAGTAGGCAAATGAATAGACTGGTTTAAGGCCACATTAGAAACAACTTTAGGCATAAAAGTAGGGTTAGTACACAGGGACACCCTATCCTTATGGAATATCAGGAAGGGTTCAACTGCCATGAGAGCCTGTAATTCAGATACCCTCCTAGCAGACGTAATGGCCAACAAAAAAGCAGTCTTCCAAGACAAAAACTTCAACTCAGATGTAGCTGCAGGTTCAAAAGGAGGTAAAGTGAGCTTTTCCAACACAAAACTGAGATCCCAGGAAGGAGTAGGAGCTCTACGTGGGGGTCTTATGTTCTTTGCCCCTCTAAGAAATTGCTTAAACAAAGGGTGAGAAAATAATGGAGGGTCACAATCATAGTGAGCAGAAATGGCTGCAGCATGAACTTTCACGGAGGAGAAAGACAAACCCTTGTCTAATAATTCAGTAAGGTACTGTAGTGTAAAACTCAAATTAGGCACTGAAACATCAAAGCTCTTTGCTGTGCTCCAAAGAAAAAATCTTCTCCATTTATCAGCATAAACTTTTCTAGTACTAGGTCGTCTGGCTTCCAATATGACATTCAAAACTTGTTGAGGAAGCTGCGACCCCCCAGGGTCTAAAACCGAATATGCCAGGCTGTCAGATGCAGGGACTGTACCCTGACATTGAGGAAATGATTGCTTGCCTGGGACAAAAGGTGTGGAATTGGTGGCAAAGGCCAAGGAGGCTCCTGTACTAAACTCCTCAGCAGAGGATACCAGTGCTGACGTGGCCAATCTGGTGCTATTAGAATCATGCAAGGCTTGTCCTGTCTGACCTTCAAGAGCACCTTGGGAAGGAGAGGCAGAGGAGGGAAAGCATAGACGTGAAGGTTGTTCCAACTGAAAGATAGAGCATCCACTTTCCAAGCTTTTGGGTGAAACATCTTTGTGCAAAATTTTGGCAGTTGGAAATTTAGTGGAGAAGCGAACAGATCTATGTCTGGAGTTCCCCAAGCCACTGTCAACTGTTGGAATACATGAGGATCCAATTTCCACTAGTGGGGATCCACCATTTGTCTGCTCAAAACATCTGCCAAGGAGTTCTGTGCTCCTGGCAGAAACCGTGCTTGAAGAGTGATGTGCAAACTCAGAGCAGTCTCCCACAAAATCATAGCTTGTCTGCAAAGAGGGTACAAATGGGTTCCCCCCTGCTTGTTGATGTACCACATGACTGTTGTGTTGTCTGTTTGAATCAACACCTGTCCCGGTTGAAGTAGATCCTTGAAAGCCATCATGGCAAATTGGACTGCTAACATCTCCTTCATGTTGATATGCAAATGCTGTAGTCTGGGAGGCCACGTGTCTTGAATCCATTTCCCATTGAAGTGTGCTCCCCAAGCCAAGTCTGAGGCATCCGTCGTTAAGATCTGACTCGCCTCTAGTCGGGTCACAGAGAGTCCCTTGTTTAGGTGACATTCCTGAGCCCACCACAAGAATTCCTTCTGGATGCAAGGTATTATCTGAATGACAGTGTCCCAATCGTGGCAGTGTTGAGTCCATACACTTTTGAGATACCATTGTAGCTTCCTCATATGCAGTTTGGCATTGGGAAGTACCAGAATACAAGATGCCATGAACCCCAAGGCTTGAAGGACTGTCCTTGCAGTCAGCCTGGACAGTAGGGATAATTGCCGGAAGTATAGGTGAAGATTTCTTTGTTTGTCCGGGGTCAAAAAGGCCATCTGAGAGGCTGTATTCAGTCTCACACCCAGAAAGCACATGTCCTGAGAGGGTACTAGACTGGACTTTGTTTCGTTCACAGAATACCCTAGGCACCTTAAAACTGCCATTACATACTGTAGATGCTGAAGTAACTTGACTGTCTTGAGCAAGAATCAGGCAATCGTCCAGATAAGGATAAATTTGTATTCCTCTTAGTCTTAAGAATGCTATCACAGGAGCCAGGACCTTTGTGAACACCCTGGGCGCAGTAGATAAGCCAAAGGGCAATTCAGAGAACTGATAATGAAAAGTACCAGCCCGAAAACGCAGGAACCTCCTGCAGCTGGGCCTGATAGGAATGTGAAGATAAGCCTCTTTGAGATCCAGAGTTACCATCCAGTGATCTTTGCCTAGCAGAGGCAGAAGTTGCTGCAAAGTTAACATTTTGAACTTTGGAATGTCTAGGTACGTATTGAGAATGGACAAATCCAGAATTGGCCTCCAAGTGTGTCCTTTCTTTGGCACAAGGAATAGGCGAGAATAAAATCCTAGGCCTACTTCTGACGGAGGTACCACCTGGATAGCCCCCATTTGTAAAAGTAAAGAAATCTGTTTGTGAGCCTCCAGCCTTTGCTGAGGAGGTACATCTGGCATGCCTTTGAAAGGAGGCAAGGTGTGAAAATAAAACTTGTAGCCTTGATTTATAATGTCCAACACCCATTTGTCCTGGGTGACCAAAAGCCAATTTTGTTTGAAAAGTGCCAACTTTCCTCCTAGAGGAGCTGCCAGACAGGAGTAATCTGGCAGCTGGAGATACAGGTCATTGGGTCTGTTTACGAAAAGGCTGACCCCTGCCCTCACCAGAAGATTGTGCAGGAGAACTCCACGTCCTAGGTCTGAAAGAACCCTGAGCATGAGCTCTGCCCCTACCACGTCTAGACCTGCCCTTAGACTGAAAATCGGAAGTAGGGTAAGCCCATCCTTTTGCAGGCCAATTTCTGCTAAACTTAGGGGGCTGCACTTGTAAAAATTCCTTAACCGTCTGCATGGACTTAGCTTTGTCTTCCATTTTTTCAAAACTGACTCCACAGGAGAACCAAAAGAACTTCAGATTGAAGAGGAGCATCCAAAATTGAGCTTTAACATGCTCTGACAAATTTTGATCCTTAAGCCAGGCGTGCCTACGAATAACTGAACCAGTGGCAGCCACCCTGGAAGAAGCCTGAAGAGCATCAAAGCCACACTGCAAGGAATGCTTACCAACCTGATCAGAGGCATGAACTAAGTCCTGCAATTCCTTACACTCTATACCCTCAGCTAAAGCATCTACCTTAGATTTCAACTGACTTAACAGAAAGTTCTGATACTTCAGCATATGAAACTGGCAATTTAAAGCCCTCATAGCTAGCGTGGAGGAGGTACACACTTTTTTACCCCACCTATCCAAAGCCCTAGAATCTTTATCCAGAGGTACTGGATTCTTAAATACAGAAGCCCTGACACCCTTAGGTCCTTGACTAATAGTTTCCGGGTCAGCTCTAGGACTCTTATACAAATATTTATGAGCCTCTGGAACTCTGTAATACCTGTCTGGCTTGACAGGGGCAGGGGGTAAAGAGTCAGGATTAAGGGAAGCTTCAGAAAAAACATCCTGAACAACATCCAAAACAGGGGGAATAGCCAAGGGTCTATGTTGTGGCAAAAACAAAAACTCCCTAAGCCTCTTACGAGAATCTGAAAAATCCTGGCCTTCCCACTTAAAATGCTCCCTCATGGAGTGTAGGGTTTCAGAAAAGGAAAAATCCTCTGGAGGAGAAGCAGAAGGACAGGAATCCTCTGCATCTGAATCAGAATAGGGAGGAAAATCCTGAATGTCCTCAGCTGAAGACTCAGAGTAATCTGAGGAATGCTCCAAACCCTCCACCTCTGTCTCCACCCTAGGCCTCTTATCTGGAGGGGGCATAGAACCTCTGATTAAAGTAATCAAATCCTCTGCCATTTTCAGCATATGTTTTTTAGGAACAGAGCCCGAAGAACTAGGGCTGATGCCTGTGCCCGAAAGACCAGGTCTAGCTTTAGAAGGGGCTTTAGTGACAGAAGTAGAAGGCCTAACAACCTTTTGTAAAGATGGACCTACAGAAACTTGAGAGGCCCCCTTGGCCTGACCTAACTCCTGAGAGGCCAATTCCTGTAAGATTAAAGGTTCCCCCTGTGATTCAGCCGAAACCTCGGCTGGATCCACAGATTCAACCGTAGTTTCCATAGAACCGGCGTCCGCAACGGACGACTCATCCTGCTTAGACTTTAACGATTTATCTTTTCGCTTCTTAGCGGTAGCGGGCGTCGGAGGATCCGACGGCATGTTGTAGTTACACCGCTTACCGAAAACAAGTCTAGCACAATCTAATCTGCGTTTAATGGTGCGCTTATTAAATCTAGTGCAAAAGCGACACCCGACTACGTCGTGCTCAGGCCCCAAGCAAGGAATACAGAGAGAGTGGTAGTCCCTATGAGGTATCTGTTTCCCACAAGAAATACAATTATTAACTTTTTCTGACATCCGGATAAACTGAGGCAAGAAAAGACAAAAATATTCCCCAACGGGGTACTTAGCCCAACTTGGTCTTAAGTCTGAAACTCGAAATACAAAAATTTCAGGACGCCGAACGGCACTTGCAAACGCTGCTTCTGCTTCGGACCATGCGGCAAGAAAGACTGAGGATATGGCGTCGGTCATGTGCTTTAGTACCACTGCATACTGACGTCAGATCTGAGCGACCATGACCGATGCCAGCCTAACACTTTGGTATTCGGGCCGACCGAGGACAGCGGACTACCCACAGGTTATGACTGCAGCAATGTGAGACGAAGAACATCTGGTATTCTTGGAGGCCTCTTAAGTAAAACCACTTTCAAAAACATTTTGACACGAGAAAGCCTTGAAGAGGAGGATTCATGGATAAACACGCTGGAATGGCTAATAAATGAACCTTAATGGAGGAGTAAGAAAAGTCATAGGAAAGCAACTCACACAAATATTGTCAAATCAAAGAGCAACAAGCCCTGGAAAATCCATCCCTACTACTAAAGGATAGACGCAGCTCCTAAATAAATGGGCCCCTTCAAATTAATTTTGATAATAACCCAGTTATTTTCACTAGAAGTAATATACATTATTGACCATGGAAGGGGTAAGGCCAATCTTTAGCCAAAGGTTAATTCTAGAGCAAAAAAGGAAATTGGTTAGTCTTAAAATTGCCCACAAGGGCAGCTAGCTTAGTTCATACCTATGAACCTATAAAAGGAACAAGATAAGTATCTTTTAAATGCAGAGTTAGCAGGAAACGGGAGTGAAATAAATTACATCATTTTGAAGTTAGGCACCATCACAAACAGGTCTAAGAAGAAAGATCCAGAACTGGTGTTTTCTTTGGCACTAAAAACAATAAAAAGGACAGACTGGTTCTATCACTCCCTGGAACAGCATATAATGAAGTACAAGAAGACTCCTGCCAAGGATGAATATCCTCTCACTACTATTTACAACTCTGATGAATGATCTTTCAGAACCCGTTTATCTGAAACTACCCATTGCCAAAGAGAAAAATGATAATTCAGATTTTCTGGAAGGGAAAAGAGACTGCCAGGTTTGTGGTGGCAGGGGGGCAAAGTTCCTTAAATAGCTGAACTGACTAGTTAGACCATCCTTGGTTGTTGGGGGTTCCTGAATTTTTTGGAACATGCTAGAAAGTATGCCAAAAGCGGATGACTGATTAGAGAATCATTAGAAAAAAAAGAGGGCATAAAGTCTTAGAGATTCCTTGATTTAACATATCCTATTCATCACAACTTTGGTTCACCTCTGCAGCGAAGGAACTAAAGTGAACCTCTACTCAAAAGAGAAAATACAATCTCATTACTCACATCATCTTGGGAGGTTCAGAGAATGCGGCCAGGCAAACCTCCTCAAAACAGTATCAGAGGCCACAGTCCTGTAAGAATTAACAGCTGAGTCATATGCATACTGTAAACAGAGAGCAGTGACTTGTACAAGAGAAGAAACTAAATAATTTAAGGCAGATGTTTCTTCAAAATAAGAAACTGCACCAAACATTCTTCATGCTTTCGCAATTTGTCAGAATAAACATTAACATGCAAGCCTGACAATTCAAACTTCAGAAAAATCAAAGTTGCAGAAGCATATGCTACTTTCTAGTACCCATCAATAATATTTCCATCTTTGTCAGAAAGAGGAGTCCAGCATGGCAAATGCCCCATTTTCATTGGAATCCCAAGAGAAAGGCTTCATGTTATAGTATGAAAACATAGCAAGAGAATAAACAATAAAATAAAAGTAAAATCTTTGATGTCTGAACATGCATTACCTCAAACTGTGTGAATGGGACTGGGCAGTTCTTACTGACTATGCCATTTTTATGAGGGACATTTTGACTGTCTGATGTGCTGTAGTCATGTTACCACACTGTTACATTATTTTTGCTGCTATGTTGCTACATTGTTACAGTCTAGTATGGTTTGTTTGCTGACTGTGGCATTGGTGCAACTCTAATAATCCATTAAAAGTTGGACAGCTATTCTGTTCTGCCAGAGTTAGCATTTTGGGAGTTTGGCACTTGGCTTTGGACTTCACTGGCAGCATATTTATTGCTGTTTAACTTATTTAATTGTATTTCATAGTACCTGCAATCTCAATACCTCTTCATACAGTAATTATTTATATTTTTAGTGTTATGTTGATATGCCTGTATTCTTTGCTTCAACTTGTTTGTAATGAGTTCAGGGCTCTTTGCTCTGTAATAAAGCTGAAATTGAAAATAAAGTGTATAATAAAATGAAATATTAACAGTCAATTAGAATAGATAAACAGAAACATATAAGCTCTGGCTGGCATAGTACAATGATGCACGACTTCAAGAAATGTGAATTATGAAAGCTGCACAATAACAGTGTTATTTAGATTTTAATGTTTGCTTTTACATTCGTTAGGAAGGTTTTTGTATTTGGTTCAGTGCAAAAATATTCCAAGGGGGATACTCTTCCAAAGTTGTGCTACCATTGTAGTCGATAGGCAGCTGACAGAGTTTTTTTTCAGTGGACTTTCGGATAAGTTACTAGGCTATTGGCCCCGAGGCCCTTATAAGCCTAGCCAAGAGTTTATTCCATGCATAGACAAATCAGCACCCGATGTCCCTGTCCAGCAGGGACACAGGTGGAATCCCACAGATGTATTTTCTACTTCCCATCCAGTTATCCAGACTGCGCTTAAAAAAGGGTAAAGAGGTACTTTGCTTGAAGTGGAGAGGGAGTCTATTCCATAGATGGGGGGAGTCTCTGGGACACAAATCTGTCCTGCCAGCAAGTTCTATTGTTGTCACAGACCAGGTTGAGGCCGCTTGTGCAGGTTACTCAAGTGGAGCCTGACTGTGGATATTGAGCAGTCCCATCAAGGCAGGGTCCAAGATCGCCTGGTATGCCAGAGTTCACCTCTGAAGAGTCTGTATGAAACAGAGTAGAGGGATAGGGCTTTTAGCCTGTGTATGGTAGATTTTTGGAGCCCTGGATTCTCCTGGTGAAGAACCTCTGTGGTCTCTCCAGCTGTCGCATGTGCTTTGCGAGGTACATGCCAAATGGGGCATTGTACTCAATAATGGGTTTTTATAAGGGAAGAAAACAGGGATGTTATGACCTCCTTGTCCTTGGATCAGTTACCCTTACTTATGAGGTGGGCCATGTAGAAAGCTTTCCGTACAATGGAAGCAACATGGTGGCCAAAAGTCAGGCTGCTATCAGTCTGGGTGCCCAAATCCCTCACGAGTGACTGCATGCTTAGAACATTATTAATGTGATAATTTGTGGGGAAATCTCTCTCCCCAAAGGGGATGATGATGTATTTTTTGTATTCAGCTTGAGGCCATGTTTCTGGCATCAGTCATTTGTTTGTGTTAAGATCCTTTTGAAGGATGTCCACGTCACTAGGGGAACTGATGGCAGCTGCCAACTTGCAGTCATCTGCAAACATGATCAGCCATAGCCCACTGTTTTTGGCCTGTACCTCAGAAAAGTACATCCTAAAGAACAGAGGCCCCAAGACCGAACCCTGGGGTATGCCACTCGATACGGGTCTACTGCTTGAGGTGGCTTCCCCTATTTTCACTAGGTGCGTTCTATCAGTGAGCCAGTTGGCTACCCATCTGGTAACATACGGGTTGATGCCTAGTTGAGAGAGTTCATCTATTTTGCCCGAGTGGGGAATAGTGTTGAAGGCTTTGGCCAGGTCAAGGTAAGTAGTCTGCACCGTCTTCCCCTCATCCATGGCTTTGGTGACTGTCTCACAAAAGTCAACCAAATTCAAAAGTCATGACGCCAAACTGTGTGGGATTGAGTGTTTGGAGGTTGCCAATGTCCTTGTTAATGAGGTCCATGATAATCCATTCCATGGCCTTACAGATCAGGCTAGTTAGGCTGATGGGTCTATAATTTCCTTGATAGGTGGACACTCCACCTTTGTGTAAAGGGATGACAGTGGCTGTCCTCCACTCAGCTGTGACAAAGCCAGTACTCAGGCTTTGGTTGAATAGGGTACCTAATGGTGCTGCAAGTTCCTGCCTGAGTTCATGTAGGATGCAGCCTGGGATGTTATCTGGTCCCATGGAGGCTGTTTTTTTGCCTTTGAAAGAGCAGTGATGACCTGCTCCCTAGATATAAGGGGAAGGGGGCAGGTACTGGAAATGTCCTGATTTACTGATGGGGGAAACACAGGGGTGAAATTTTTGCTGATCCGTCAGCCAGCATGTTTGCTATATCTATGGCAATTGTATATGTGGTGTCCTTGATCACCAGTTCTGAACAGATCTGGGTGCTACCTTTGAGATTACAGACATATGTGAAGAAGGCCTTATGATTGTCTCTAGCAGATGTGGCCAATTTTGACTCGGTTTGCTTTGGAGGATTTCACTGTGTTCTTATTTGCTTGATTAGGCTAAGGAGAGATTGCTTCCAATTGGGCACCTGCTCCTTCTTGGTCCTGGACAGCAATTTTTTTCTTTTGTTATATAGTTTATTTATTGCAGATGTCCACCAGACAAGGTTTACTCTTCCTTGTGGAGAATGACTTAGTCCTGTCAGATATTCCAGATTCCATGTATCTATATAAATGTTCGTATAGTAATTTGATTTCGTTTTGGATACTGGTGCTAGTTCCTAGAGAGGGGGAGGGGGCTGTGAAGCTATTTATACCATCCCTCAGGAGGCTGTAATCTGCTTTGGAGAAGATGTTCTTCATCTCACATTGCTGCAGTCCTTACACTTGGGTAGTCCGCTGTCCTCGGTCGGCCCGAATATCAAAGTATTAGGCTGACGTCGGTCAAGGCGCTTAAGACTGACATCAGAACGTCAGTGTACAAATGCGCATGACCGACGTCATATCCTCAGTCTTTTTTGCTGCATGGTCCGATGCAGAAGCAGCGTTCTGAAATTTTTCGAATTCGGAGTTTCAGACCGAGTCAAAGTTGGCTAAGTACCCCGTTGGGGAATATTTTAGTTTTTTCTTGCCTCAGTGGTTTACCGGATGTCAGAAAAAGTGAATAACTGTATTTCTTGTGGGAAGCAGATACCGCATAGAGATTATCATACTTTGTGTATTCCTTGTTTGGGGCCTGAGCACGACGTTGTTGGGTGTCGCTTTTGTGCTAGGTTCAATAAGCGCACTATTGCGAAGGTTAGATTGTGCCAGGTTGGTTTTCGGAAGCGGTGCAATTATAATATGCCGCCGGATGCTCCGCCCGCTTCTTCAAGAAGCGCAAAGACAAAGCAGCTAAACCCAGGCAAGAAGAGTCGTCCGCGGACGCCGGTTCTTTAGAGGCGCCAGTGGAACCGGTGGTTCACCGGAGGCTTCTCTGGAGTCCCAGGGGAGACTTTGATATTGCAGGATGTGGCCTCTCAGGAGGCAGGTCAGGCTGAAGGGGCTTCTCAGGTTACTGTACTCCCTCCCTTCCTAGGGTGGTTAGGCCCTCTCCTTCTGTTTCCAAGGCTTCTCCCACAGGCAGGCCAGGTTTAGCTTCTGTTGGTGTCACTCCTAGTTCTACAGGATCTGTGCCCAAGAAGCACATGCTTAAAATGGCAGAAGATTTAATTACTTTGATTAGAGGTTCTTTGCCCCCTCCTGATAAGAGGCCTAGGGTGGAACCAGAGTTGGGGAGTTTTGAGCAGGCTTCGGATGTTTCAGAGTCTTCGGCTGAAGACTTGCAGGAGTACTCTCCTTATTCTGATTCTGATGCAGATGATTCACTCCTTCTGCTTCTCCTCCAGAGGATTTTTCTTTTCAGAGACTCTTCATTCCATGAGGGAACATTTTAAGTGGGAAGGTCAGGACTTCTCTGATTCCAGGAAAAGGCTTAGGAATTTTTGCTTTTACCCCAGCATAGGCCTTTGGCTATACCACCTGTTCTGGATGTTGTGGAGGATGTGTTTGCGGAGGCTTCACTTAATCCTGATTCTTTGCCTCCTGCTCCTGTTAAACCGGATAGGTATTACAGGGTGCCTGAGGCTCATAAATATCTTTATAAGAGTCCTAGGGCGGACCCAGAAACTGTTAGTCAGGGACCTAAGGGTGTCAAGGCCTCTGTTGTAAAAATCCGGTTCCTCCAGATAAAGAGGCCAGAGCTTTGGATAGATGGGGAAAGAAAGTCTATACTTCTTCCACCTTAGCTATGAGGGCTTTGAATTGCCAGTTTCACATGTTGAAATATCAAAACTATCTTCTTTCTCAATTGAAGTCTAAGGTAGATGCTCTGGCGGAAGGCATTGAGTGTAAAGAATTACAAGATTTGGTGCATGTCTCGAACAGGTGGGTAAGCATTCTTTACAATGTGGTTTTGATGCTGTACAGGCCTCGCCTAGGGTGGCTGCCACTGGTTCAGTTCTTCGCAGGCATGCCTGGCTGAGGGATCAGAATTTATCTGACCATGTTAAGACAAGGATTTTGGATGCTCCTTTACAGTCTGATGTGTTGTTTGGTTCACCTGTGGAGTCAGTCTTGAAGAAAATGGAGGACAAGGCTAAGTCTATGCAGGCTGTTAAAGATTTTTTGCAAGTTCAGCCTCCGAACTTTAGTAGGAATTGGCCTGCTAAGGGGTGGACGTATCCTTCTTATGATTCTCAGTCTAGGGGTAGATCTAGACGTGGTAGGGGCAGGACTCAGAGTTCCTTCAGACCTAGAACGGGGAGTTCACCTGCACAGTCTTCGGTGAGGGCAGGGGCCAGTCCTTTCGTAAACAGGCCCAATGACCTACCTTTTCAGCTGCCAGATCCTTCTCGCCTGGCAGCACCTTTGGGAGGAAGGTTGGCACTCTTCAAGGAAAATTGGAGTTTGATTACTCAAGACAGATGGGTATTGGATATCATACACCAAGGTTACAAGTTTTATTTCCATACCTTGCCTCCTTTCAAAGGCATGCCAGACGTTCCTCCTCAGCAAAGACTAGAGGCTCACAAACAAATTTCTCTGCTACTTCAAATAGGGGCCATACAACCGGTCCCTCTACCAGAAGTGGGCCTAGGATTTTATTCTCGCCTGTTCCTAGTACCAAAGAAGGGGAACACGTGGAGACCAATTTTGGATTTATCTATCCTCAACACATATCTGGACATTCCCAAGTTCAAAATGTTGACGTTACATCAGCTTTTGCCTCTGCTGGGCAAAGATCACTGGATGGTGACTCTGGATCTCAAGGAGGCTTACCTTCATGTTCCTGTCAGGCTCAGTTGCAGGAAGTACCTGCGCTTTGGGCTGGGACTTCTCATTATCAGTTCTCTGCATTGCCCTTTGGCTTATCTACTGCGCCCAGAGTGTTCACGAAAGTTCTGGCTCCAGTGATAGCTTTCTTCAGGCTAAGAGGAATACAGATCTATCCTTATTTGGACGATTGCCTGATTCTGGCCCAAGAAAAGGACGAACTTCTTCATCATTTACAGTATGTGATAGCAGTGCTAAGATGCCTGGGGTATTCTGTGAACGAAATAAAGTCCAGTCTAGTACCCTCTCAGGACATGTGCTTTCTGGGTGTGAGACTGAATACAGCGTCCCAGATGGCCTTTTTGACCCCGGACAAACAAAAGAATCTTTCTCTTTACTTCCATCAGTTGTCTCATCAGTCCAGGCTGACTGCAAGGACAGTCCTTCAAGCCTTGGGGTTCATGGCATCTTGTATTCTGGTGCTTCCCAATGCCAAACTGCATATGAGGAAGCTACAATGGTATCTCAAAAATGTATGGACACAGCACTGCCAAGATATGGACACTGTCATTCAAATAATACCTTGCATTCAAAAGGAGTTTTTGTGGTGGGCTCAGGAATGTCACCTAAACAAGGGACTCTCTGTGACCCGACCAGAGGCGAGTCAGATTCTAACGACAGATGCCTCAGACAAAGCTTGGGGAGCTCATCTAAATGGAAAGTGGATACAAGACACGTGGCCTGCCAGACTTCAACATCTACATATCAACTTGAAGGAGATGTTAGCAGTCCAATTTGCATTAATAGCTTTCAAGGATTTACTTCTTCCAGGGCAGGTGTTGGTTCTAACAGACAACACAACTGTCATGTGGTACATCAACAAGCAAGGGGAACGATTCTTATCCTCTATGCAGACAAGCAATGATTTTGTGGGAGACTGCTCTCAGTTTACAGCTGAATCTTCAGGCAAGGTTTCTGCCGGGAGCACAGAACTCCTTAGCAGATGTGTTGAGCAGACAAATTATGGATCCCCACGAGTGGAAATTGGATCCTCATGTATTTCAGAAATTGACAGTGTTATGGGGAACTCCAGACATAGATCTGTTCGCTTCTCCACTAAACTACCAGCTGCCAAAGTTTTGCACAAAAAGGTTTCATCCCACAGCTTGGAAAGTGGATGCTCTTTCATTCAAGTGGAGCAATCTTCATGTGTATGCCTTTCCACCTCTGCCTCTCCTCCCAAAGGTACTCCTGAAGGTCAGACAGGACAAGCCAAAGATGATTTTAATAGCTCCAGATTGGCCTCGACAGCACTGGTACCCATTACTGAGAAGTCTGGTACGGGAGCCTCCATGGCCTTTGCCTTCAATTCCACACCTGCTGTCTCAGGAGAACAGTCATTTACTCAATGTCAAACTTCACTCTCTACATCTAACAGCCTGGCATATTCTGTTTTAAACCCTGGAGGGTCTCAGCTTCCACAACAAGTTTTGAATGTTATTTTGGAGGCCAGAAGGCCTAGTACAAGGAAAGTGTACGCAGATAAATGGAAGAGATTTTTATTTTGGAGTACAGCAAAGGAATTTGATGTTTCTAAGCCTAATTTAAGTGTGGCTCTTCAATATCTTACTGAGTTACTGGACAAGGGGTTGTCCTTCTCTTCTATTAAGGTTCATGCTGCAGCAATTTCTGCTCACTATGACTGTGACCCACCATTGTTTTCTCATCCTTTGTTTAAGCAATTCCTTAGAGGGGCAAAGAATATAAGACCCCCACGTAGAGCTCCTACTCCTGCTTGGGATCTCAATTTTGTGTTGGAGAAACTCACTCTACAACCTTTTGAGCCTGCAGCTACTGCCGAGTTGAAATATTTGTCATGGAAGACTGCTTTTTTGTTGGCCATTACCTCTGCGAGAAGGGTTTCTGAATTACAGGCCCTTATGGCGGTTGAGCCTTTCTTAATTTTCCATAAGGACAGGGTATCTTTGCGTACTAATCCTTCCTTTATGCCTAAAGTGGTTTCTAGTGTGGCTTTAAACCAAACTATTCATTTGCCTACTTTTTATGCAAACCCCCAAAATAAAGGGGAAAAGATTTTGCACACTTTGGATTTACACAGGCAGTTGCGATATTATTTGAGCAGAACTAAAGGGTTCAGGCAGTCTCAGCAGTTATTTGTTTCATTTGCTTTGGGTTCTCAGGGCAAGCCTGTGTCAAAACAAACTATTTCTAAGTGGATTGGGTTTTGTATTGCTTTCTGTTATTCCCATCATGGTAAGGTGATTCCAGCTGGGATTAGGCCTCATTCCACTAGGGCTACTGCCACTTCTACAGCTTTTTAAAGGGGTGGCAACTAAAGATATTTTGGAGGCAGCTACTTGGAGTTCAGTGCATACTTTCTCTAAGCATTACCACCTTCCACTTTACTCTAAATCTAGGGCTGGTTTTGCCACTGCAATTTTACAGGGCATTTTGGCAGCTCCTAATGCTTTATAGTTTTGCCATCCTCCCTTACCTCTGCTTTGGGATTCTACCCACGTGTAAGGACTGCAGCAATGTGAGATGAAGAACATAGTACAGTTTTGTACCTACCATAAATGTAGATGTTCGAAGATCCACATTGCTGCAGTCCAATTTACCCTCCCTCCTTCCCCTCTGTAGTTAGAGGCGGTTGTGTGGTTTGGGTTGTGAATATTGTGGATATTGTATATAGTGTACATATGATTAGTGCAAGGGTGGTTGGTTGTTGTTTGCTGTCTTTTGGTTGTGACCTTTCTTTTTAGGGTCTTCTGACATCTGGGGCAAGAAAAGACTGAGGATATGACGTCGGTCAGGCGCATTTGTACACTGACGTTCTGATGTCAGTCTTAAGCGCCTTGACCGACGTCAGCCTAATACTTTGATATTCGGGCCGACCGAGGACAGCGGACTACCCAAGTGTAAGGACTGCAGCAATGTGGATCTTCGAACATCTACATTTATGGTAGGTACAAAACTGTACTTTTTTTTGATTGACCTTAGCTAGAAGGGGGGGTCAGGGGAGATAGTGACTTTGAACGTGAAAGCTTTATGGTTGGATCTTACAAGGGAGGATGATACTGCAGTGGTTACTCATGTTGGCTAATACCAAGTCCAAGATATTATCACCTCTTGTGGGGGTATCAACTAGCTGTTCCAAAGCATTTGCAATGACAAAAATCAAGGAATTTCTGGGCATTTCTGTTCTGGCAAGAGTAGTTCTTCCAGTCTATGTCTGGGTAGTTAAAGTCACCCAGGAGCAGGGTAAAGGGTTGAATCTTGATAGATTCAGAGAGGTCTTGATAGGCAGTTTGGGCATCTTGGATCAGATTTGGGGGCCGGTAGCTAGCTATGATTTATATACGGGTCTTGTCAATAGTTAACTGCACCTCGAGTGCCTCTTGTGAATCACACTGTTTGACCAGCCTGGAGGTGTGTATTTTCTTTAATATATATTTAAACTTCACATCCTTTGGCTTTACTACCCAGAGTTTGGGGTCTAAATGTATGATAGGATGAGTAACCAGGTTAGGCTGGGGTGCTCTCCACAGCTTTGAACCAGGTTTTTGTGACTGCACAGATGTCAGCACTTTCCAGGGTTAAGAATGCTTGCAATGAGTGCAGTTTCATGTTTAGACTCCTAGCGTTTAGCAGCATGACCTTTAATTTGTGTTTTGTTGAAATTTTTATGTTGGTAGTTTTAACCTCATCACTCTTCCTAAAAAAGACACTACAGGAGAGGCAAGAGCCTTTGCCAGAATCCTGAAGCCCAGGTGAGACAGATGCAGGCCATCTCTGGCAAAGCATTGTGGTCTGTCGATCATATCTTCCCAGGCTGTCAGGTAGTGGATCCCCCTGGAATGACACCAGAATCTAAGCCAATTATTAAAGTCAATCATTTTCTGTTTGTACTCAGGCATCATTCTGGGTGATGGTAGAATGTTGCTTAAGGCTAGGGACATACCTACCTGGGACACATATTCAGCGAGTTCAATCATGTCTCTCTTCATATAGTCCAGGGAGTTACATCTCAAGTCATTCACACCACAGAGTCATAACAGTAACTGTTGTTGGGAGACTTGAGTGCGTGTGTGATATGGCAGATTCTGTCCTCTAACAGACAGCTAACCATGACTTTCTCCTTATCCAGCCTGGTTAGAGGCACATCTGTGTCTCCCACAATGGCGTCACCTATGACTAATATGTTGGGTTTATGGTTAAGCCTTAGTGGTTGTGCGACACAGGTATGTGAACTATGCGTGGTACATGGTATGGAGGGCTGTGTTTTTGCGTGTGTTTTTGCCTTGGAGATTTTTGCCTCAGAAGTCTCCTTTGTTTGGGTATGTTTTTGTTGAGGACCTCCACATGTGTGGGTGTGTGTTGTGTAGGTGTGGGTGGTGTTTGAGGTGTAGTGATTGTGTTGACAACCTTCTCAATGCCAGATATACTGGCTTGTGAGGGAGAGAGCTTGGACTCTAGGTTCGAAACGTAATTGTATCTCTTGCAAATTGTGTTCCTAGGTGGTAGTAGTAGGTGGTTGTCTGTGTACATAAGGCAGTTGTTACACTGTCTCAAGATGCCCATATTAGCCAGACTGGCAGGAGAAACTGTAGGAACTTGTCCATCCATATTTTTCAGAATCTGAGAGAGAAGGCCAGGGAAAGCTAAGGGGTTAGCCTAAAGCCCAAGTGCTTAAACCAAAACTAAGAGGCTTAGAATAACACAATTTAAACAGGCTATAAAACAAGAAGTAACAAATGCAACAGAAAAGATGCAATTGAACACTTTAGAGAACAAGCTACAGCAAGTAGCGGAAAAAGCAAGATGAATTAATGGAGCGGCAGAAGGAAACACAAATACAGTAAAAAAAAAAGCCGAATAAACTGTTTTTTGTTTTGTTTTTTTTAGTTTTTGTTAGTAAAGTGGAAAATGAGAGAGGAGGAACAGAAGAAAAATCAATGTTAAGGAACTAAGGGATTTGGCCTTCCCAAGTGATCTCTGTATTAGGTAAAATGAGCGAATGAGATGGGACTGAGAGGAGTATCCCTTATCAAATTTACAGTAGAGGCGGGCAACTGCAAAAGCCACAAACTATAAGAGCACAACAGCAATTGGGTGGGAGGGTGGCAGAAAACAACACTTCAACCACAGATCAGCAATTATATAAATGGATGCACAGAAAAGTACATAATTCAGTCAAACAAATAGTAGCTCAATGAGTATAAAGTAGAGAACTAATCCTGGATCCAATGCCAAACCATCTCTGGATGCATACGTACTAACTCACATACAGCATGGAAACCTACAGGCAATTTAGAGGACAGTCCATTCCTTTACCACCACCCAAAGAAACCATACATGGACACAAAGACATGCAGACTCTGCCTAGAATGTATTCCAACTGGGAATCAAACTGAATGACCAAGACTTGTAAGCACTAACATTAAATCCACCCATTGTCCTTATTAGCCATTTAATGACTCAGTAAGTATGCAAGGAATGACAAAACTTCATTCACAGTTGCTCTTGTATGTAATGGCACTTCAGTGATATGAACATGTGCAATGACATTTAAAAAGATGATCACTTAATTACAGCATTGCATGATGACTGCTACAACTTAAAATATAGGAAAACAGATTAAATATATACAGATAAATACACAAATCAGTCAGAGACCTAAGAGATATTCAATGGTAAACTCAAGGTTTCCTCCTATGAATCCACCAAACTGGAAACAGGAATGAACTTGAGTCATCAAATGGTCAGGATAGTGGTTTAGAGAGGTAGGATAAAGTCTAACAAATGCTCCTTATCCAAAACTGGTACTGACAGTTAATTTCTGTAGAAGCAAAGGGAGTAACACGTGGCAACTTGCTACAGCACAGATATGTAGAAATGTCTCAGATGCAGATGGATGCCAGTGATCACCAGGTATTTCACTTTGGCTGAAAAGGAACAAGTGAAGAAGACAATGGTAGCAGCATGTATGAAGCCACTGTACTCTTTACTTAAAAACAATTCATCTAGCTTCATGCTGCCTTATCTGTACCATTGCCTACTGCTGGCCATTATACTGCAGGTTATTAGTTCCAGCATCAGTAGCCAAGCTGGAATACTTGACCAGGCAATTCCTTGGATCCACCCCTTATAAAAAATTATAAAAAAAAGAGAACTAAAAAGAGCTTATGGCATGTGCCCCCCTCCCCCAAAAAAAACAGCAAAATAAAAATGTACTTTCAGTGTATCCGGTGATTTGTGAGAAAGCCTGCTGTAGTTGGTAACTGATGGGATTTCCAATTAAGGTACGTTTATCTAAGCACTAATTCTTGGAAATCCCTAGCTCTCACATTTGACATTATATGCGTGCTGCCACTGCACATCATGAAAGTATTACCAGACTGTGTGTGTTAACCTGGCACTTATTTTCCACAGGTCAACCTATACAATTGTGCACAGTCCCTCTCCCCTTAAGCTATTCAACAGGCTAACTGACCTTTGATACTATTGCTTACCACTGAGTGAACCAACATGGTTTGCACTATTTTATTGCTAAATTAATTTACAGGTTTCCTCCTGGTGGTAGAAAGATGTTTCCATGCTAGTCAAAGTAAACTTTACTGTCATTTAGAACTACACACGTGTAGCCTAAACGAAATTTCATGCATCAGCTCAATTCTTGAGATTACAAAGGAAAGTGAAACAACACATACAAGTAGAGGAATAAACATAACTAACAAATACAATACTACTCCCAATATATGCAGGAAAGAGCAGAGACATTTACCAAAGCTTATAGACATAGCCGGCTATAGGCATCCGCCAAACCTGTGGCGGGCCCCCAGTCATCTCCCTGCATACAAGGTCCCCCAATATTGCAGCCAACTCGCACGCAGGTTTCTTCTTCTTCTTCCTTGCTGCCTTTGCCGTGATTCGCGCAAATGGTTTAGTTTTTTTTTTCCTCCTTGACTGTAGCTGCCTGTGACGTCAGCTAAAAGCTGCACTCAATCAGGTCCACTTTACTGAAGCAGGGACCTGATTGGTTGCAGCAGCCAAGGAAGAGATGCCATGTAAGGAAGACTAAAAGCAGCTTACCACATTTTAATGAAGCAAACATAATGTTTAACACAATGATGCCACTACTAAAAACGCCGATACACATGGTGCTGTTGACAACAAATACAAAGTTGCTTGCCAGCAGCAGCCTCTACATTAGAATGGTTCTCTTTAATTTGGAATTATTCAGATGACTTACTTCTGCAAAGACTGTGTACATTGACTTAGCAAATAATAGCTCTCAACTGTCCAGATTTTTTACTCATTTGTTTTTGGTCCATGTCTTATAAAAGTGCAGTTTCCTAGCAAATCACTGGCAAATTATTGAGGACGGAAGTCAGAGAATAATGGCAGACATTTGATTTTCAGACTTCATATGGTGATGCAATACAGAAAAAAATTACCAATTTCAACTGGCTTAGATCTAATGTCATTCAAAGGGGTACAATATATATCAATATGGGAAGAGATGATAGATAGTCCCAACTGCTTTGCCAGTAATGTGTGCACCTCTCCCCAAGTTTTTTTTTTTAATATACTGAATACATCCTTGTCTAACCCTAGAGAGCCATTTTTTGGCAGTACCAGTCTTCTACAATTTCCAAAATGAATAAACAGAATTTGGCAGCATTAATGTATTACTGCTCAGAACTATGAGCTTTAGCAAAAAACTCCACATCATAGAAGCACTCCTTACCCTAAAAAAGCATTGATATATGTATCACCACAGAGACCTGGTTCAAAACCACAGAAAGCACTATCACTGCAGGGTTTTAATGTCTTTCACACATTCTGGTCCACCGCATTAGACAAAGGCACAGGGTGTCTTCGTATGCTTACAAAAAACACCATCTCTAGACTCTTCAGACAAGACAATAACCAGGAACTCCTCACTGTTCACATTGCTATTAACAAAACCCTTGATCATATCATAACTAACTTTACAACCCCCCTCAGCTCATACCTCCTAACTAACTAACATGGAGTATCTACATAAAAAGGCAAACACAAACCTCCTAGCAGAATTCAACTACCCATCCATAAATTGGGACAATTCTACATCCTCAAACATGTATGCCCAAAGATTTCTGGACTTGATCAATACAAGCTACATTGACCAGTTAGTCTACACTCCTAACCGCAGCCTTGGTCCTTACCAATGTGGGGTAGCTTTGCTCCCCATCAATTATTACTTTCTCCCTGATCAAGCCATACAGCAAGTCAATCACATTCACCATAAGACTGAAGCTTTAAGTATCTTCCTATACCTTCCTATACAGAGATTATGTGAAGGCTCATCTACTAAATCTGAGTGATGATGAGCCTTCACATAATCTCTGTGAAGGCTCATCTACTAAATCTGAGTGATGATGAGGCTAAATTCAAAAGGCGCCTCCCACCTTGATTACGCCACTGCTTATGCAGAATCCCTCACTGCCAAATTCTATGTAAATGTAAATCACTGCAAGATGCATTAGTCACACTCAAAAATAAATACAATGCCAATTCAAAAAAAATTCCTGTGGTGGAACCAAAATATAAAGAGGCTCTACAATAAAAGAAGCAAATATATTGCACATAAAAATAAATCTATCTCTTCCAATGCTAAAAATGCTTCTGCTAACCTAAACTGGGAACCCCAGATCCTGATCAAATCAACCAAAGCCAGATATGAGGTACAAAAAACGACATCCAGGCAAAAGACAACCACAAAGCCTTTTTTTTACTAATGTTAAAATTCTCAAACAATGCCTAGCATTGTGCAGAGCTAACAGCAAACAATATTACATACTCGTACTCTGAAGGCATAGTCAATTTACCTCAAACTCCAACTCCCTCTTCCCTCCAATATTCTCAGACCTAATACGGACACCCCCACCCCCCATCTCTCAAAAACAAGTTCTCAAGGCACTATCTAAGGCCAAGAATGGTATGCCTGTGGGGCCAGATAACATACCAGACTGCCTACTGGTCAGCCTGAAACATAACTTAGCAGATCTCCTACAGAAGCTATTCAATATCATCCTCAAAACAGGCTTTGTGCCAGATGAATGGAGGAAAGCAACACTCATTCCCCTGAAAATCCAGGTAATTACAGACTCATAAGCCTGACCAGTCTCATCTGTAAGGCTATGTAAAGGACCATTATGGAATTAATAAATAAGGATATAGGTAACCTTCAAACTCTCAACCCAACTCATCATGGATATGTCAAAGGCAGGTCCTGCCTACTTAAAAAACTGGTCAACTTCTTAGAAAAAGTTAATGAAGCAATGGATGAGGGCAAAACAGTTCATACCATATACCTACAACCTTGCAAAGATGTTCAACATCATTTTACACGAGTATTGCAGCTAAAATCTTCCAGCTAAATGCCAATCCCAATGTAACCCATTGAGCAGCAAACTGACAAAAAAAGAACACAGGAAGTTAGGGTGGGCAGCTCTAGTTCCTCCAAAAGACCTGTTACTAGTGGTGTACCCCAAGGTTCATTGCTAGGGTCACTCTTCTTTGGCATTTACTTCTTGGTGGTCAAAGATGATATAAAGGATTTGTGTCTGGTAAAGACTGCAGACGATTGCAAAGTTTGTGCCATCAACTCCCCAGAGGATACCATGATCCTCCAAGAGGGCCCATCCTAAGGTTTGTTGGTGTCATAACCACAGCCTAAAACTAAATGCCACTTGTCCTTGTAACTATCTCATTGATAACACATGGAAAATTCCATAGTTAGGGATCCGGGAACCTAAGTCAAAAAGGATCTGTCCTTCGATCACCATATATTCACTGTTGTAACAAGTAATTTTTCATTAAGAAAAACCAGAATCACCACTCCAAGTAGCCAAGAACCAGACCCGGTAGTATCAAATAAAAATATTTAATTCCACAACAAGAAAGACTCAGTAGTAACACAGACAGTCAAGCGCTTTCGTCATCCAAGACTTCTTCAGAACGTTCTGAAGATGTCTTGGATGACGAAAGCACTTGACTGACTGTGTTACTACTGAGTCTTTCTTGTTGTGGAATTAAATATTTTTATTTGATACTACCGAGTCTGGTTCTTGACTACTTGGAGTGGTGATTCTGGTTTTTCTTGGTGCATTTTTTCCACTCCATACACCATTTTGTTGTTCTAAGTAATTTTTCATTGCACAGCTTACTTCTAAAGGTATTGCGTTCAGGTCCAGTAATGTAATCATTCCAATGTACTCCGCACTCATAAGGCCAATCATTGAGTATAATACCCCCTTAGTATGTATTTGCCCAAACACTTGTCATGAGTGGAATGACTACAGTGCTTTCTCACCAAGAAAATCAATGGCCTAAATCATAAAAAACTATGCAGATTACCTTGTCTCAGTATCATCCATGTTACTGACAGGCAACCTCTGCCTCTCGTATAGAGCTTCAACAGACCCTATTCTGTCAGACCTACTACACATTCTGAAGTCTAATGGTATTTTAAAACCCATTTAACAGATCTCATTCTGTTTTGCAGAACAAATAGAACATGTTGAAGTGATAGGTATGTATCACACAGAATACTACTACTTTGAAACAGTCTTTTATGCCACATAATGCAAAGTACTTCTCATTTCTCTATTCAACTGTAATTTGGACAAATGGACGGGAAGTGCAAATTCACCTCTCATTTAGCACCCCTCGTCCCTTGTGGATAGAGGAAATATGTAAATGTCCCAATATTCTTGTGCAGCCAATCTCTGGGTTATTCATATGCAAAACATAAGAGCTACAAACTACCAATGAAACATAAAGCTAGGCTCAAGATCCTCACAGATTAATAGCCTAATAAGTAACTATGAACCTAGATGCACTAAGCAAGCATACCCGAATGCCACAAATGTACAGGAATATAAAATTATATATGTGTCTGCTAAACACTTTTAGAAGCCATGTAGTTCAGACAGTCTTTCTTCAGTCCAACTGATATGATGACTGCATATCTGTAAAATATGACTTTGAAGGCTTCTGGGCAGTGGTAACTGTTGGGATGACCTCCAAGCAGTAAAATTACACTCTCCTGGAGGTACAGGGAGGACTAAAAAAAGAAAAATCTCAGAAGACCAATTCCTGAAGGAGTGACATGCCAAAGAGGCTCAACTCCTGCAACCAGGGTACAAGTACTAATGCTTGGTAAAGGTGTGACATGACTAAGTGGATGAGACACAAATGTATCTAACAAAAACATTCCTGAAATGTACATTAGAGGCACACACATTCCACATGAAGTGTCCTATAACAGCTTCAGCCAAAGCAGAGTTAGTCATATGACAGCAAAGCACAATGTGGTTGGTAATCCACATGAATAAGGCTTATTTACTATACCCTTCCTACCAAACACTAACAAAAAAAAGTAAAAAATGTCTTCCTGAAATGCTGCATCTTTTTCAGGTAAAACATTTGATGATGATGATGATTCACATTGGGGGTTATGAAGGACTCTCTGTCCTATGTTTTTTCACCCAGAAAGAAAAGAATGGACTGGCTTCAGAGCCATTCCGAGATCAATTCTGGGTGGAAATGTGAATCAGTTCAGAGAGACACCTGATTCTTGTAAATGATGAAACATGATTCAACTACAAATAAAAATACACAATTAAGCTGTCTCAGCGGTGTAGAGTTATAAAGCCCTGACTTGTGAGCTGGCTGACCGAGGTTCAAGCATAAACCTGGGCAAAGGAGAAGTTGGCTTTGGATTGATGGTGAAAATGAGAGAGTAACTTTGTTCACCACCCTTGTGAGGAGGATGTTGTAGAGCTCATCATACAAGACATGTGCACATTTGGCAGAAGGCAGATTATTTCAGAAAGGTACACAAGAGTTCCGTGACATATACTTTGCTTCCTTATGTGTATGTATGACTGTGGTTAAAGCACAGACATTTATCACTGGGATGGTACTGCAAGCATGACACTCATGGTGTACATAACAGTGCACTAAGGCAGAAAGTTTGGGAGGCGCAAGAAAAGAAGCAATCTGTTCCTCCCTGGCAGTTTCAGAAACGGGTTCCAGCCCTGGATGTATTCTGTCCACCAGGAATGGCTCTGATCTAAGAAGGCAAGCTGGACACTTTGGTCAGGGGGAAGAGAAGCACTGGGTGCAGTCAATGATCAGAGATAATGGAGGGAGGAGGGGGTTAAATTAATGTGGGCATGCAGCTCTAAGGTCCTGCAAACAAGGGCTATTACCACTATGAACAGCATCTTCCGAGAGACAACTCCTCTCCCTACTTTCCGCAGATGACAAAATCATTTTCAGAACCTGCAACAACTACAACCTTTTACAAAGCAGCATCAACAAGCCTTAAACTCATGAACCAGTTAACAGGGTTCAAAAACCTCAGTTACCAAAAAAAGAAGCTAGGATGTTTGGTACCCACCACATTAGACATCAAAAATCCGAACAATCTACTTATTGAAACCACCTCATCCTTCAAAGAATTTGGTAGAATCAAATATTAAACTTCCAGCTCAGTTCCACATTGAGAAAAATAGGTACAAAATTAACATTGTGCTATTTTGAGCACCAAATATTATGCATTTCCACTCCCTACCTAACAGAGTTACCACTGGTAATGGGAGTTCTACTTGCCCAGTTAGAATACAAATTTCCATTAATTGCCAATGCTTCCAAGCAAAATACCTCACACCTCCAAACTCTGACAAAACCTGCCACTTCATAACTAACTCTCTCAGTTATGAATACCACTGCAAAACTGTTAAAAGGCCAAATGGCTACCAATAGCACAGAGAAAAGGACTTCTATTTAATTGGTTGCATCAAGGTACTCTCATTCCACTCTCCACTGAACTCTCACTTCCATGCCATCTTAACTCCGTAACCACTGTCAGTGTGTAATAACCCTACAAATTCCCAGTTCCTATCTTTGGTTCATCAACCACAACTTGTTTGTTTGTCCTAGCCCCTAAACTCTGTCAAAGACTCCTGTCCTAAGTAACAGACCAATCTTTTTACATGAAATTCAGACCACAGTTCAAGATCTACCTGCATAAACAAGGTCTATGAAAATGCAGCACCCTGGGTCACATCACCTAAATGCAACTAACTCTCCTTTACATCTTCTTGCTAACCCAGTCTGATGAACTAGATATCACATTCTTGTAATTATGTACCTATGCAAAACATTAACTTTGTATGTGCTATTTACCTACTGATATTACCTCAAATATAAATATTACACCTGTTTAAACAATTCTTATACTCCTTTCATGTTGCCTACTTGCAGTTCCGACTTGAACACAGTCATGTAAGCTCAGCACTAAATAGACAAAATATCTAAATAATTAAATACACACACTTAACATTCAACAGCCTGTAAATGGATAAATTGACTTCATTAACTGCTGTTTACATGCTTTTATTAATTTACTTAACCTGCTTTGGTTAATATATTTATCTCATTACAATGTAACATTATACTGCTTTTTTTATTTCTCTTCCATATCTTTGTCCTTCACATTACTTGTGTAACCTACTTTGTTGTCTGAGTGCAGCCCAGACTGGGCCTGAAATAGATCAGTTTTCAATAGTGGCCTACCCTGGTAAACCAAAAGAAATTGAATAAATAAGCTTCAGATCCATTGCCCTACAGAGTTCAAACATGGGGAATGTGGAATGGATATATGACAAGTTAGTTGGGTATGAAATTCAGGTCCCAGTGAGGAAAAAGCTTCTTTAAAGGCAGGCAAAAATGCAGAAAAGCAGAGACTATTGCTTAACAAGTAAGTGCTAGGTCACAAATTATACAATCACGCTTTTCACAAGACTATAACGCACTAAATGGCAGAAAGATCATGGTCCATGACTAAGGAAACATGAAAACGCAAGCCAAAACAGTACCAGAGGAATGTCAGAATTACCTGCAAACTAAATGAACAAGAATGTGTACTATAACCTTCTGTCCAGATGGAGAACCTCTTCCATTCAGCAAAGATAAGGTATGACAAAGGGAAGAAAAAACTGTTTTATACCGTTACTGCAAAAAGAGCTTCTAACTGTCTTTTCTAGAAGGATAAATCAGTAGGGGTCTGTTACCTTTGGAAAAACGGTACTTTTCCGTTAAACCCCTACCACTTTGTACTGCTCTGTTTTGCCAGTATTTCAGTAGTGGATACAAGTTTCTGTGTAAGAAGTAAATCTGTAGAAGTAAGAAACAAGTTTCCATTCTTATCTTACGTGTAAAGTACCATTTTGCCATTGCAGAAATAGCTGAACTCCACTGTTAAACCCCTACCAGTTGCTGGAGGTTTTCTTTACACATATTTCACCCAGAAACAAGTTACCTTTCTTACCTTATATATAAAGTACCGTACTGTCATTGCAGAAATAGCTGAAGTACAGCGTTAAGGTTTTCTTTAGGCATACTTCATAGGATCATAGGTTACTACTAGGCTAACTGCCCTTATGGGCCATTTTAAGCCTAGCCAATTACCCCATGTCAGAATTAAACCCTGCACCTTGTGTTTCTAAGGTAAGCACCTTAACCATTACGCCAACTTCCCACCCCTAGAACTTGCCACTTGGTTTTCTTTAGGCCTATTTCACCCGTAGAATTTGCCGCTTGGTTTTCTTTAGGCATACTTCACACATATTGTTTGTTTGGTTTCCTGTTTATGATTGTGTTTACAACCATTAAGCATGTGAAAGAGTAATCAAAGCTGTGGTTTTCTGACATGCAATCACAGCTGTGAATGTTACGCTGTGGGATTTGCCAAGAGATGAAGAAGCGGCTATTCAATTTCTTAATGAAAGAGGTATTCTTCACACAGAAAGATTGTGTTCCAATAAACACCTCATGAAACTGAAATGTAACTCTAGCCCCAAATGGCTATGCAGCCTTCGTTCATGCCATGAACAGAAAGGTGTCCGAACACAAACATGGTTTTCTGGATCCCGCATCCCTTTTGTAACTGCCATACGATTCATTTATTTATGGTGTCTTGAGTTGACATCTGTTGAGTTTTGCCAAGTACAGCTTCGACTTAATCACAACACAACGGTTGATTGGAATAATTACCTCAGAGAGGTATGTGCCAGTTCCTTGTTATCTCGCCCAAATGTAAAAATCAGTGGCCCCGACAGAGCTGTGGAGATTGAGGAAAGCTTATTCACCAGAAGGAAACATAATGTAGGTCGGGTTCTACCCCCACAATGGGTATTTGGAGGTGTGCGGTGGGAAACTAATGAATGTTTTCTTGTTGCTATTACCGACCAATCCGCAGAAATGTTACTGTCCGCAATACAAGACAATGTAAAAGATGGAAGTACTATATTTTCTGAATGCTGGAGGGGATATAAATCTGAGGAGTTGGAAGCTGCCGGATACCACCATTTCACCTTGAATCATTCCTATCATTTCATTTTTCCAGACACTGGGTGCATACCCAAATTTTTGAGCGCTTGTGCGGTACTGCAAAGTGGTGCAATAAACGCCAAAGAGGCACAGCTCGGCAACATTTACAGTCTTATTTGATTGAATTCATGTGGCGTTGCATGCATGCCTAAGGACAGATGTTCTCTGCTATGTTAAATGCCATTGTTACTTTCATGCCTGCTACTTAATGTTAAACTACTTTCTTTGGACAGTGCAATGTTTAAGTAGTGCTCTGATCCCTATTAAATGTGTTAAAAAACATTGCATGTGAAATACACTGCAATGTTTATCAAGTTCAATTCATTAAATGTGTTTCTGATCCCTGTTCCATTAATTAAATGTGTTACACCCATGAAATACAAAATAATTCCTTCTTTGTGTACTTCTTTTTACATCATATTTGTCAGTGCTGTATCAAAGAGGAAATACCGGCAAAACACAGCAGTGCGAACTACTGATATGGGTTTCATGGAAAATCAAGCACTGCTTTTACTCTGTTCCATTAATTAAATGTGTTACATACATGAAAAACAGAAGAATACCTTCTTCGTGTACTTCTTTTTACATCATATTTGTCAGTGCTGTATGAATGAGGAAATACTGGCAAAACACAGCAGCGCAAAGAACTGGTAGGGGTTAATGGAAAAGTACCGGAAAAACAATGCCAGGAGATTCCCCTTCTGCCTGCACGGTCAGTTCAAAATATAATATGAGCAGGTCAAAAGGAAGTGAGAAAAATATTATTGCTTCTCCTAAATCAAAGTAAAGGGGAATTACAACTGTAAACTGCAGATAAATGTTCAGACAGAACTGAAGTGGTAAACATTTGGCAATGATAAAACGTGATTCCTGTTGAGAACAGTCTCTCTGCCAGTCCTTCTGCCAAGCTGTCTTAGGGCAGAGTTTCATCATCAAGAACAACTGTAAGCATAACAGGAGGAAGGTGATTCAGTACAGCTGAAGGATTGTTTGTGTAACAATCTGGCATGACTTCTGCAGGGAGGAGGACTTTTTCTACTCACTATTAACTGATCATTTTCTACAACATATAGTAACTGTTTGGCATACCTCTCAACTGTCCAGATTTTTGCAGAATGTCCAGAATGTGCCTAATATTTTTGGTCTGCTCCTCATAAAATTTGTGGTTTTCTGGATTTTTGAGGCAAATCAGCGAGGACTGAATTCCCTAAATAATGACAGACATTGAGTTTCAGCCTTCATGCCATTAGAAAATGCATGGTAACACAATACCTTTTATTCTAGCAGCTTTTATAAAAGCAATATTTAAAATTTGTCCCTGTTTTTGAGGCTTTATCCCATTATCTTTGTCCAGATTTTTTTGTGCTACGTTGTGAGAGCTATGCGCCTGGGGAGTTTTTTTTATTTAATAACCTGATGCTCTTTAAAATAAGTAAGAAATTTTAGACATCAATAGGCTTCTGTGGATAAAGTCTAATCTAAAAGAGAGGTGCAATATCTCTAAAATGACATTTCCGAAATCAAGCTTCTGCTCACTAAGGATAAAGCCCATCTGTCAAAGTGTTTTGTTATGACTAATGCAAATTTTAACTATGTTCACCTACAACAGTAATAGGTACAAGACTGAATTTGTTCTCCCCTTGTACTTCAGTAGTCTTTCAAAACCTTTTCTTTTACTGTGTACAAGACAGTCTGTTGTGATTATAAGCACACCAAGTAGACTTCAATCTGATCCACTTAAAAAATTTCCAGTTTTTGCTGATGGGAATGGAAACTGATTCTTAGTATCATATGCACTTTTTATTTTACAACTGAAATATATACTACATAGCTAGCATAGTGCAGCAGTTACTGTTGCTGTCTCGCACCGTTTTATTCTTTAGTTCGGTTCTTGGCTGACATATGCACTCTCTGAGAGTCTGCATGCCTTCCCTGTATATATTGTTGTTGTGTCTTTCGGCTTTTCCCGGTTAGGGGTCGCCACAGCAGAACTCCGTTCAGCTAATGATTGGCAGTAGATTTTTACGTGCCGAGTTGCCAGCCCTGATGCACAACCTTCAACGAAGGTACGCCCAGTCGCAGCACCACCATATATATATATATATATATATATATATATATATATATATATAGGTTTCTTCCCATATCCCAAAGACATGCTTTACATGAATCAGCGATCTTCTACATTGTCCTAGTGCTGGTGGTATGTAAGTGTGTGCATGTCTGCCTGTGCACATCCTGCAATGGGTTGCAGCGCTGTTGAAGAGGCTCTGGCTTTCATGTAAGCCTGCAATGTATTAAGGAGGTATCTCAAGTAGAAATGAACAATGGAAAGAAATGAATGTTGTATCTCTAAGGGGGATGTCACAAATGTTTGCCCCTATGCATAAACATACTCAGTGCAACCCCTTCTGAACTGGAACATTACATGAAAGGTGCTGTCAGAGTTGAAATTACCTCAAGAGGGGGATCAAAACTATATATGCTTTGAAATTAACATTCTTTTTCAAATAATAAAGCCATCCCCAGCAAAGAAATTACTTTTTTAACCGCAAGTTCTAATTTTCAATGGAATTTGTGCATCACATTCACTGTCTTTGCCACCTGTAAATTCATTAGAATAGGGTTACTACGCAGTATAGTGAATATCAGGGCTGGGTTCTAGCTGTTGGGTGTAGAACATTAAACAGATTAGTACTCCTTTAATATGCAACTTATCTTCATCTGTGTTGAGACAGGCAACAGCAGCAACTTGTCTTCTTAAGATCACTGGCTCTCTCAGACTTGCTGCACCCTAAAAATGTTTCTTCATGCTATAGGCTGTGCACAGCTAGTGACATTGGGACCCTGTTTACAATTTTGCCTACCTATGAAGGAGCTACCTGGAGGCATCTCTGTACATCAATGGTGTATTAGTCTCTAGAAGATGGATACTAGACTTGGTGTGGCAGATTCAAGAGTTGTTTCTCAGAGTATGCCATGTTCTTCCTTTTCACATGTACTCCTTTAAAAATGCGCCTATACAGGACTTTGGAGAATTCTTGGGTGAAAAAAAAAAGCTAACTAAAGATATTTTTTCTGCTGTATTAGTTATCTTAGCCTTCATGCCTTCTCCATAAAGCAACAAGGCCTTCCCCCTTTGTCACCTCAGAATGCAGTACTCATGAGATGGGGCTCGACTTCCAGTGCAGCACTGTGAAGTTAAGGCAGTGAATCATAGTGGAACACATCTGAAGGAAGTTTTCTGCCCACATATTGGATGAGAATTGCATCTGCTTCTGCACACATTCTGTTTGCAATTATTCAACTTGCTTGATGTTCTTGATTTAACCTCGGTGTCGAGCAAGATTCTAATCATGACACATTCCTCCATGATAAACTACTGAACAATTTCCATAACATACTACAGTTTCTTTTTAATGTAGAAACTACACTCCTCAGTTTCATGTAATCATATTGTGTGGTTTTCAAGGCCCACGTGTTACATACTTGACTTTCTTTTCTAGACCATTTTCAATTTGTGGGGCGATAGTACTGAATATAAAATTCCAAAAATGGTTAACTTAGCTGCCATGAGGTCAATAGTGGCCACGTCAAACAAAGACAGGAAAGAGGCATCAGCAGAGCAAGAATATTCCAAGGTGACAATGAATGGTGCACTTAATTTTTTACAAAGGAAAGCAAGAGGAATTCACCGTGCTGGGATTGAGGTAGGTAAGAAAGAGCGAGGGACTCACTGAACAGACACTAAGTTAGAGAGGTAGGGGGCTAAGGTGGAGCTGGCCTCCCAACGGGAGGATAAAGCACTTCCTCCAAGTCTCTTAAGGAATTTATGAAGAACACAAGTCCACCGTCAGAAGACACACTTTAATACAGCAAAGCTGTTGGTTAAACAACCTTTCTCAATGCTAAAACAGTATAGAACATCACACAATACATTTAAATAAAAGCCAAAAGGTAACATGATCACAACCAACAAATCACCATTAATTAAAACATAAAACTTTTTTTTAAACTTCTTCTACTAAAATTATTCCAACAGGACCAATTTCACCTTAAGGGTGCAGCTATAAACTTTGCTGTTGAGTTTTAACAAGTACAGGCTTAATCCTGACTAAATTGTTTATTCCAGGTTCTGAATCAGCATGAAGCCTGATAAACCACTCATATTATTTATTCTCAAAATGATTATTCAAATCACCTCCTCTCGGTCCCTTCTGTACACTATCTACCACTCTAAATTTAAAAATATGATCTACACCATTAATCATAATATGCTTAAATAGCGCATTTTCATTTTTTCTCCCTATCTCTGATTTATGTTCTATAATATGCTCTTTTCATTTTCTTGTGGTCTTCCCTATGTAAAATAAATCACATTTTACACAGGTAGCAAGATAGATCACATTTACACTATTACAGGTAGCAATACAATTAAAATTAAATTGCTTATTGGACACTGGGTGGACAAATTTATCACTATAAACCTTAATAATATCTTCACAACAACTACAAGACATGCATCCAAAAGTACCACATTTATTACCTAACTTAACTTTTGTCATGTCTTTAAAATCTTTATAACACAATCTTCTCTTTAAACGCAAATTCCTATAAGAGAAAAAAAGTCTGTCTTGTATTAAAGTATGCAGTTTGGGAGCAGCCATAAGAATAGCCTAGTTCTTGTATAATTTTCTTAACTTGGTCCGTTCTTAAACTATAAGTGGTTAAATATCTAATTTTGTCATTACTACTGTTCTTAACTACAGCTTCATTCCCTTCTCTAAATATTGGTTTTATTACACTCCCTCTATTTAATTTCACCTCTTCTGCTACTTTTAAAACTTACACCTGACTCTAACCACTATTCATGAATTCTTCCATCATTTCATCCAGTTGTTCAGTAAACTTTACATCATCTGTATTCAACCTACTTACCCTACACATCTGTGCTTTTACTATTCCTGAAAAAATATGAGAAGCATATCAACTTTGCCTATGCACATATCTATTTGCATGCACGTTTTTCTTATGCATACTTGTTTCCATTTTATCCAATTTTATCCATTTTATCCAATTTCCTTTCTAAATGTACATTAAGGAATACTATATCACTAGTAGAGTAATTCATTTTAAATTCAAGAAATTTAGTGCCATTTAAATAAACATAGTTCAACAATTCAGCAACTGTCCCATTCCATATAAAAAGCAGTCATCTACAAATCTCAAATGTAATTCAACTTTCTTACTTAAAATATTCTCATTACTAAAATGTATATTTTTTCTCCCACTGATGAAGAACTATATTTGCCTAGGTGTTAGCCACAGATGTCCCCATGGCAACACCAGATAACTGTAAAACTGGCTCACTATCAAATATGAAAACATTTTTAGTCAAAACAGTTTCCAATAGTGAACAAATATATTCCACCCTTTCTGTCAGTGTACCAGTTGTTTTGGTTCCTAAGGAAACTAGCCAGTACGTAAAAGATCCTCTAACCCAGATGTTCAATAGACCACTTGCAGTTGTGGATGTACCCGAGGACTACAAGGTAACACATATTTGTACCCTTGTATCGGGAAGGGGGGGTCAAATCTAGAGATCTACAGGCTTGTTAGCCTAACAGAAGTGGCAGAGGAAAGAAATAACCCTCTGGGAAAGGCTGGTTAAGGGCAATAATCACCAAAACAGAAAAAGTACAGTTGCTTCTACTTGCCATAAATGCAGATGTCCAAGTGTCTTCACTGTTGCAGTAACAACTCCTTGTGATTCCCTACTCTGGAAATCCTTGGCTAGCCCCGATTCCAGAGAATATTTTCTTCCCTCCTCCAAACCAAGTATGACCTTCCATCTGATGTCAGGGTATGACAGCTGTCTGCCAGAACCATATTTTCAAGGTCTTTCTTGCAATAACAGCCCAATACAACCTTTGCAGTGTTGTCTGTCATTCTGAAGCTGGAGCCAAGACTGCCAAAAAACAAGTGTCCCACTGGGGGACTAATTTTCTGGATTGTTCCTCATTGGGATTTCTACAATCTGTGCCTTTTTTGCCTGGGCCTGGAGCACAACATGTAGGGCTGTCTCCAGAGTGTTCATTTCAATTCCAAAACAATTAACTGCAGGGCAGATCAACTAGAAAAGTTTTTAAAGAAGGTGAGGGAGCATCAGGGGTCCATGTGCATTATGGCATTGACCGGGCAAGATGAGTCTGGATACCCTCATAGGAAGAAGCATTATCCAAAGACATTCAGGGTACCAGAAGCCAGCTGATCTGCTTCAGAAAGTGCAACCTAACTCATGATTATTGAAGGAGGAGAGAAACTTTTGCAGTCCCCTCTGACAATAGAGTATGCATCCAAGGACTCTAGTGAGACCCTTTTCAAGTCCGTTCTCTTGACATCTGCATAGGCTAAAGGACCCAGAATGTTTTGATGGGTTCAGGATGACTATGCAGACCCTGGCTTCTGTCTCCAGTCCCAAGTCTGTCAATGGGGAGATGGAGAGTCTACCCATTGGCTCCAATGACTATATGGCACCAGCAGAGAGCTCTTACATCCTAACATCCTGATGTGGAAGAGGACTATGTCCACTGGGCCTGGAGGAGGAGGAGAGGAAAGTCTCTAGTATTCAGGCCAGCCAATGGCTTCCACAGCAGTAAATCCCAAACAGTTATCACTGCAACAGTGAGACACAACAATCATCACAAGGTTCATAGTGAAAAGATACTGACAGAAAAAAAAACTTATCCAGCTGGCTTACACTTTTGTCCTCACAAACACATTTTGGGAATGACTTACTCGCTCTTATTTGATTGAAACAGGCAATTATCTGAGACTACTGCATGTAGCTCTTCCACAATATTATGCAATGTGGAGGTGGTATATATACATTCTGGTGCACAAGTGTAGGAGGAATAGGGGGTGCAGTGGGTCTTGCCTCCTGTAAAAAACACTTGTTCCAGATTGCTGCAGCAAGCATTTGCAATGCAAGTGATCATATTAATCATCACAAGGGTAGCAATACAATTTTATAATAGGATTACAGGAGATCTTGGCCCAAGGGAATACTCATAGCTACGATTTACCCGGACTTTAGCAAGGCCTTTAACTAGGTTCCACAAAGGAGACTGCTGGGTATTTTGGAAGGGTTGATGGCAGGATCAAGACTAAGAAAATGGCTGATGCATAGTTAAATGGTGGGACACAGAGGGCTATGCTGAAATGGTCAGACTTACTACAAGTAACTCAAGTACCACCAGAGTTCCAGTAGCTTGCTGCCAATGACTTGGCAATGGCTACAGTCAGCTGCCACTTGAGAAAAATAAGTTTTTGTTTGCAGGTAAAATGTCCCCCTCCACTCCCTCAATGTGGGGGCTCTGTCTCATGGTCTGTGTCTCATGGCCTGATTTCCAAATACACTATCTCAAAGGTTACATAAACTTTGAGAAATTACATTTAGAAATAGTCTGTGTATAGGAGTCTCTTGCAATCGAATACACAGATGAGCCATAAACACCTAACAAATAAATTAAATTAAACAATGTAAACAGCAAACAAACATGACACAAAAATACATACATAAAGCATTCTTTGCAGTAAGCCCCACTATACCCCACCCCGTTTTATCTCGAGACTGCTGCACCTAGGAGAAAATGAAAAATTTACAGTACCCATTTCCCAATGTTTTCTTAGAAATGCAGACATCACGTGTGTAAAAAGAGCAGCGGTACTTAATCAAGGCAATCAAATTAGTTTCAATACAATTTAGGGAAAATACACCCAACATTTTTTGTTCCAGACTGGCTCCTTGGGAAATGCTTGATGTTTTAGTAAAATCCAGCCATTTCCTTTTCTCTAGCTTTCAGCATATTTGGCTGTTAAAGACAACATTCAGTGTGCTGCTTTCAACAAATCAGTCATCAATACCTTCCCATTCGAGATTTAGTTCATATGCTGATTTGAGTTTCACAGTACAAGAAATTTACCCTTAATGTTGGATCCACTCAGCTTCCCACATGTGGGTAAAGACTGGCACCAATACAAAACAGGCTGTTTGTTGTGACTGCGTTTAGTCACTATATGGAGGTCTAGGAACTAAAGTTACAATCTCGTTCGCTGTGGATGTAGCAGACCGACTGTTGAATATTGCTAACATTACTTAACAACTGATCTCTACTCTTAGAACTCAATGGAGATGCAAAAGCAGGATACCAAGTTACAATCTCGTTCGCTGTGGACGTAGCAGACTGACTGTTGAATACTGCTAACATTACTTAACAACTGATCTCTACTCTTAGAACTCAATGGAGATGCAAAAGCAGGATACCCATGAAACAGCACCTTCTAAACGTTCCTGCAACACTGCTTAATTGCATTGTTAAATCTAGTACAAACAGAAGACTTGGATGCATTACGTTCAGAACTTAAACAATACAAGCACGTAGTGCTTACATCTGCTTAACTAATGAAAAATAGGCAAGAATAGTATGTACATAATGAAGTAATCCACTGGATAAGAAGTAGGAGCTGAAGAGGTGGATACCCTCCTTCCTGGTAGACTATAGTTTATTGAATTCTCAGTCTGATGGTGGCATACGTACTAGAACAATGTGTGTTTTGAACTTCTGGGCTACAGAGTTCACAATGCCCTTTTTTAGGTTAATAGCCAGTCTGAGTCAGTTATACAAGTGATCCACTTTCATTGCCCCTAGTTAATGTGCAGATGGTCTCTAGGTTAGCATGTGCACAATTTAGAAGAATCACATGATGAGTTATCTGGCAACAATAGTCAAAACACTTTTACCAAACTAGTCTTGCAACAAATATACCTATGTACCTCTAATATGGTAAGGAGATATGAACTCCCCAACCAAAATGCTAGTTGTAATATACTTAACTAAAATTCTTGAACATATATTTAAGTACATAAGTACAAGGATTTCTCCAATAATGTTACATGAAGTGGAAACTATTAACCAGCACAAGAGAATGGACCATTCAGTTCAATCAAATAATTTCCTAGAAACACTCACAGGCTTCAAATATCTCAGGGTTCTTTTGGTGTGAAACTTCCACAGCACTGATATAGAGCAACACCAAGATTCATATAAAGTTGTCTGCTGTGCAGA
Source organism: Protopterus annectens (assembly GCF_019279795.1). Lineage (NCBI taxonomy): Eukaryota > Metazoa > Chordata > Ceratodontiformes > Protopteridae > Protopterus > Protopterus annectens. The sequence continues at coordinate 1,462,940,143 of NC_056735.1, forward strand.
GTACGAGATTGTAACTTCAGTTCCTAGGCCTCAACATAGATACTGAACACAGTCACAATAAGCAGTCTATTTTATATTGGTGCCACTCTTTACACACATGAAGCGTACATTTCCTTTAGTGTTAAACTCAAATCAGCCTAGCTTTCTACACACACAACAAAAAATAAATCTAAAATAAACTCACTTGTATTTTCGGCATGGAAAACCTCCTCCTTCCTGTCTCCTGAATGCAGAAAATCCATTGGCAAGGGAGTCCTACTAGCCCAACTGATATATGGACTCCCACACACTTCCTCCAAACATCTCAAAGCTCTTTAGACAATGATTAATAACATTTGCAGGTTCAATGCTCTTGCACCAAAACAAGGTGATCTCTTCTATAAAAGGCCTACTGGCTTCCCATCCCAGAAAGACACACTACTCCTGGCTTCAGTACTATATAAACTAATAAACCAAAATACCTTTCTCAACATTGCAAGCAGACTCATAAAAAAAAAAATCTTCCCGCTACAAATTCAGAGGAATCTATCAAGACACACCCTGACTCCTGCTGTCCAAAAAAAACATACTTACACTAACCCACTCCTTCTCTATTTTAGCTCCACAAACTTGGAAATCCTTCTCTGCAACTCTGAGAAGCCAACACTTTCCCTAAATTCAGACAGGAACTGATATCTGCCCCAACATGCCAAGTACAAATCTGTCATGGCAGGTAATATAACTTAACTCAATATTAATTGAGCCCACACCCATAAATTCCACCATGCATCCTTAAATTAACATGACTTTGCTATGTATTGCACTCTTCCACTCATGCCGCCTATGACAGTATCTGTTTTGTTTACTTGTGCATATTTTGCATTTTTGGATTCTGTGTGAATGATTGTTTTATATCAATGTTTAAAATTCCCTACACCTGCTGCTTTTACTTTCGGTACTTAATGCATTGCACTCGCATTTTATTCCCTACTTTTTGATACGTTCTCCTGGGAAAAGCCTGAAAATGGCCTGCTGCAATCAGTGTTCTATTCCAGTTAACAACTGGAAATACATAAATAAACAAAAAAATTACTTCTGAAAAAATATTTTTCTGCCTTTTGTCTCACCTTTTTACATAGCAATCTTATTACTACAGTTCTTTTCTTATTTGAGTAAAAAGAAAACTTAACCATACACTGGAAAAAGACTTTCATGTTCTAACTTCTCCAATCACTGTAGTGTCTGTCCTCTCCTGTGTTGCAGTCAGGCAATAATTACATGAAATCTTCTGCTCTTTTAACAAGAATTTTTCTACATCATTCTCGTAACAGGGCCAATCAATATTAAATCTCTAGTTTAGGAATAACTCCACAATTGCCAAAATAAGTTACTAAGTGCTGTAATGGAATAATGGAACAGTAGTTGCAATCTACTCACCCCAAAATCATCAAAGGGGAACAACAACATCTCACGAAGAGCATCATTGATAATTTGCGTCTTCCTCTGAATAATGACATTTTCATAATCTAGTGGTTCGATTATTTTTGGTTTGGCCTGCAAATACAAAGGAAGAAGAATTAGGATCAAGTGTAACACAGTAACTGTTATATTCAAACATCTACGCATTAGTACCATATCATACTGTTGTGTACTTAGTAGCATCCAGCAGTATTCAAATTTGAAACTAACAAATCTGGCAATGAAACAGTTAACATGAGGCCTACTGATGCAGGACTACATGAAGTTAAAACATAAGATACATTAACTACATCCAGGTCTGGAGCCAAATGAAAAGATGTATTTGTACTGTTTCTAAAGACAGTGCAATATTAACACTGATTTCTTGTTTCCTTTTCAGTCCATGTAAAGGAACTAAACCAAGTCACACTCCACAAGACATAAACCAACAATCCCTTAATCTTACTTCCTCATTTGTATGCTTTTTGCCTTTCTGAATCAATCTGTAACTCACTGTATGGATGCAGACAAAACAGAAGACTTCTTCAGCAGCCTTTAATCCCTAAAGTGAGTTTATATTTCACAAAATGACTTTGTAGGAAACATCAACATAATAAATGCACAATGAGTAGCGCACACACACACACACACACACACACAAACAACAATGTATAATTGTCTGCATTGGTTGATACCATTGTAGTATAGTAGTTTTGGATGGCACAGTGGTGCAGCGTTTACATGGTCACCTCATAGCAAGAGGATCTACAGTTCAATTCTGAACTAGGGTGCCTTCTGTGTGGAGTCTGCATGTCCTCCCTGGATATGTGTCTGTTTCCTCCCACATGACAAAGACTTGCATCTGGAGCATTTTTCCTGAGCCTATGCTGAAAATTGACTCATTCCAAGTCGGACTTTCCTGGTAAACAAAATGTTAAAATAAAAAAATTAAGTGTATGCCTGGAATGCACTGCTGTGGGAGCCAGCACCATCTTTGGGAACCTAATACTAAAAATAAATATCAGTAATACAAAAAATATGACAGATGTCTCACACACCTCACATGATTATGGAATAAGCTTCCTCTTCCTATGAGAAGTCGGTCATTAACTTCCTGTCACCAGCAATGTGCTTCTGCTCAGCCTAACCAGCAATGGAAATAACCTGCACTGCCATATCTCAATAGAAGCATGAGGAATGAACGGTAAAAATATAAAACACTGCAATATCTTAAACTTCAGAATACTCCACAACCACATACTATAACAACTTTCAGAACAATTACGAAACCACAAGACACAGCGAAATGCCACTTGTAAAACCACAGTAAAAACACGAACTTCGCTGTAAACAAGATCACGGTTCTACAAATATCATGAAACTATCAGCTACCATAAAAAAGCCTTTATTCCACAGTAATAGTAAGAACTGGCTAAGCGCTTTCATCTACATGTAGCAGACTTCCTCAGAACACTCTAGAGCGTCAGACCCCTTAGTCCTAAAAGAATGTAGCAGAGAAATTAGAAATTAATGCAAGTTGGCGGTTCCCTCCTTCTCTTCCTCCCTGTAGCTCCTGTGCTCCACACTGCCTCTCACTAATCCTCTGTGTTCGCTCCAGAGCCTTATTACTGGAGTATTGCCTTGGAGATGACTGCACACACCCTTTGCAAGGTCAGCAATGGCAAAGTAGACAAGTCCCTCGCCCGAGCTGCCTGCTGTACTTTACTACCGCCAGGTTACAAAAATCTGCGCTTGTAAAGTCAGCACTTTGAAAAGAACTGATAATCCTGCTACTGTAACTGGTGGCATTGGTGGCTGTGCGTTTGAGTTCAAGCGGTTCGGTTGTGTCTGGAACAGTTAACCGTCTTCAGTTCAGTCTCCACAGTAAAGACGTGGGGAGAATTATTGCATGTTACCATTTCTTACAGTAGCAGGATCATCATAGTTCTTTTCACAGTACTGACTTTACAAGCACATTGAATTAATGATTTGCCAGAAAACAACAATTTTATGACAGAGAGACCAAAAATATGAGGCAGAAATCTGGATATTTTCTGTAGCAGATCAATGTTATGCTGTTAAGCAAATTGTACACTTTTTTTTTTTTTTTTTTGGTAATTGTACTTTGGTGGTTTTCTCCCCAGGTCCCAGCTGAAAATGGTAAACAAATGTCAAATAAATAAAATATTATGCACTTTATTATTTGCACGTGCTCGCCAGTCCATGGAAAATTGTCTTACATGAAACTGATCTTTCGTGCAAAAAGGTTTGGAGACCGCTGGCTTACAACTACTCCATCAACTAACATACATAGCTTCTTACCACCTATAAAATTATCCAACACTATGTTGCCAATCGGTCATTGCGATTCAATGACCAAAACCTTCGCTGTCCACAAACCTATGAAATTTGCTGGGCATAGTAACCATATGTGCTCATGTCATGTTGCCAAGGCCTACCTGTATCCATCAGGTCAATACTCTCCTTTCCAGTCCTTTAAAACATTCTAAAATACTTCCTAGCCAAAATCTGGCTCTGTTCTTGCTCAAACCCAGGATAAACCATTGCCCTAAATATGAACTACCACCTATTCACACCCTACGCCTCATTTTCCCTTCTTCACTAATTTCCTTAATTCAGTCTCCTCCCCCCACCGACTCTCTAAGTACACCATAACTCTGTTTTTTCTTCCACTTCTTATTGCAGCTCCTGTTTGTATTACACTAACTTACCTTTAATTTATCTGCAAAGTGGCTAATATTTCTCTAAATAGTAAATCATCATATAAACTGTGTATGTTCTTAACCAATCTTTTCACACTATAATCTGGTAAATTATTTAAACTGTGGATGCTTTTGTATTATTTTTGATGACTGTAAAATTATTGTACTTAAAATTTTTTTTATACTTTGGAGCTCTTCTCCCTGAGCCTTTGCTAAAAATGGGCACCTAAAGTTGTACTTTACCAGTAATCAAATGTCAAATAAATCAATGAGCACATACCTGGTAGTCTCCGTATTACTACTGTCTGACAGAGAAAGTGCAACTGCAGAATACATTTGGCTGGACTGCTCTATTGTTGATTTTAATATCCATTTCTGTTTTCCAGTCATACATCAGACTTTAGTAATTTCAATATTCCCATAAACTAGTCACTAACTATATTTCATTATTATATGGTTTATGACCGGTGAAGTATGTATATTTAATCTTACTAAAGCTTAAATTTCTGTGTTCATAGGTTGGTACTAGGCTATCAACCCTAGGGCCTATACAAGCCTAGCCATAACAATTCCCTGGCTATTTCTTCCCACATTATTTACTTTCCTGGACCCCTGTCTAGCAGGGCGACTGACGTGATCCCTGGGGTGAATTTCCTTTCTCCCATCCAATCGTCAAGGTTCCTCTTGAAGAGGTCCAAAGAGGCACTCTGCTTGACATGTATGGGCAATCTATTCCAGAGTCTGGGGAGTCTCTGGGTCAGGAACCTATCCCTCCAGCATGTTTTGTTTATTGTGATGACAAGGTTTAGATCCCTGGAGCGTGTAGCTCTGAGGGATTGGGATTTCTTTAAGTGTAGCATGTCCAACAGCTCTGAGTTTGACATGGCAAGATATTTTTGCATAACTGTAGAGGTTTTAAATGCTTCTCAGAATTTACTGAAGTAACAAATGAACAATGTTTTCCCTTCTCTGTGGTACATATGTTTATACTTTTCTTTTCAGGGCCAATGTTTCTACATACATCTTAGAATTTGTTGAGTCAAGTACTGCAATGCATCTTCCAGCTTGCCTTTCCTTTCTTTTTTGGGCTGTTTTTTAAATAAAAATGCTTGGTAAACTTTTTATTAAATCACAAAAAATTTTTAGTTTTGCAAGTTGTGACATTACCACAGGATAACAAGAGCTATGTCCATAGACTTCAATGGGACACATTTGCACATGTGCTGTGGTGGACCTATTTAAGTCTGTGATCATAACAGATGCTTTTCGTATGCCTACACGACTGAGGTTAAACTTCCTTGTTTTTCCTCAGTGACAAAAGTGCAAGAAAAACACAAGAGATTACAATTAACTTTAAATATGAAGATGATGACCAAAATGTTTCCTGTTCGGGTGTTTATGGACTGCATGCTGTAGTGCAAAGGTAGGCTTTAAAATATCGACAAATAAGTTCATAGTTTACTACTAGCTAATTGCCCTTGTGGTCCATTTTAAGCCAAGCCAATTACCCTATGTGAAAATCAAACTCTGCACCTTGTGTCTGTAAGGTAAACACCTTAATCATTATGCCAACCTGCCAAATCATTTTAAAACACAGATAAACATGCATCAACAGAAAAGAAAACCGTATTAACATGTTTCCATTTAGACACATTATAGATTACGTTTTCATTATTTACAATGGTCTTTCAGTCCACCATTACATAAACCATCCGATTCCTGCTTTCCCTTTAACTGCTTTTCTGCAAGTTATCCACAAAATAATGGATTACTGTCAAATATGTTCATATTGGTGTTTTTACACACAACTATTAATTGCAATAATATATTTGCTGTTGACAATTATTAATCAGGAGAAATTGCAGATTATAATGAATCAAGGGGACTATCTGAAATAAGACAGATTTCAGTATTAGATAAAGTACAGTTGTGTACACTTACCATAAATGTAGATGTTCGAGTGTATTCACTGTTGCAGTCATCACATTTGGGTTATCTGCTTGCAGGTAGCCCTCAGTCGGCCTGATTCTCAAAGTCTTGGGTCCTGCGTCAGTTGCTGTCTCTTCTTCCATGACGTCAGGTCGTCAGGGGTATAAAGCATACAGCCGATGCCATTACATCAGGTTTTCTTGCCCCCGATGTCAGGTGCCCCCATAATGGGTAGCAATTATATACAAGGTTACATCTCCAACAAAAAGCAAATACACCAGAAAGCTTTAAACATAGTGAACAAGAATAGAGGTATAGTCAATATAAGTCAGGGGGCTGGAGGGAGGGTAACCAGGACTGCAACAGTGAATACACTCAAACATCTACATTTATGGTAAGTGTACACAACTGTACTATGTTCTTCATGTTTCACTGTTGCAGTCATCACATTTAGGTAGATTCCCAAAGCTAAGGAAGGGAGGAGGCAGTTAGATAGCATTAGGACCAGCTATAAGGCCCTGCAAGACTGCAGTGGCGAAACCAGCTCTGGATTTAGAAAAAACTGGCAAGTGGTACTGCTTGGTGAAGGTATGTACAGAACTCCAGGTAGCAGCTTCTAGGATGTCCCTGGTAGGGACATCTCTGAGAAAGGCTGTAGAGGTAGATGCAGCCCTGGTTGAATGGGGTCTTATCCCCTGTGGGGTAGGCTTTCCATTATGCTTATAGCAGAATGAATGCAATGGCCTATACACTTAGAAATGGTTTGCTCTGAAATGGTCTTCCCCTCTGCCCCTGTAGCAAATGTAACCAGCAGCTGTTCATATTTCCTGAGAGACTTAGTCCTGTCCAAGTAAAATATAAGTTGTCTGTGCACGTCCAAGGAGTGCAGTATTTGTTCCCCTTTGTTCTGTGGATTAGAAAAGAAGGTTGGCAAATGAATGGACTGATTAAGACCACACTGGATACTACCTTGGGCATAAAGGAGGGATTGGTCTTGAGGGACACCCTGTCCGCATTAAAGATGATGAAAGGCTCCACTGCCATGAGGGCCTGTAATTCAGACACCCTTCTTGCTGAAGTGATGGATAGGAGGAAGGCTGTTTTCCAAGAAAGAAAAAACAACTCTGCATTTGCAGCTGGCTCAAAGGGAGGTAGAGTGAGCTTTTCCAATACAAAGTTAAGGTCCCAGGCTGGAGTAGGGGCTCTCCTGGGTGGTCTTAAGTTTTTAGCCCTTCTGAGGAATTGCTTCAGCAGTGGATGAGAGAAGAGGGGTGGCTCTGTATTATAATGAGCTGAGATGGCAGAGGCATGAATTTTGATGGAAGAAAAGGAAAGGCCTTCGTGAAGCACCTCAGTTAAGTATTGAAGAATGAACGTTAAATTGGGCACAGTTGTGTCCATTCCCTGTGTTTGGCTCCAGGAACAGAATCTTTTCCACTTTTCAACATAGGATTTTCTAGTACTAGGCCTCCTTGCCTCCAGAATGACAACTATCACTTGCTTACTGAGTGATGGTAAAGGAGAGGTCATGTAATTAGCCAGGCTGCAAGGTTCAGGGTTTGAAGCTGTTGGTGCAGAATCTGGCCCTCCTGGACAGCAGGGCAGGGCCCTGAGGCAGGTGCCATGGTTCCAGATGTGACACACTGCACAAGAGGGGGTACCAGTGCTGGTGTGGCCAGTCTGGTGCAATAAGTATTGTCCTTGGTTTGTCCTGTTTGATCTTTAGTAACACTTTGAAGAGGAGAGGCAGAGGGGGAAAGGCATACACGGATAAGTTTTTCCAGCTGAAGGACTTCCAAGCTTGTCTGTGGGGAGTCCTTGGGCAGAATTTGTCCAATTGGTAGTTCTGAGGGGAGGCAAACAGGTCTATCTCTGGGCTCGCCCATTTGATTCTCAAAATGTTGAATATCTTTGGTTCCAGCTTCCACTCATGTGGGTCCAAGAGATTTCTGCTTAGGTCGTCTGTCAGTGTATTTAGCTTGTGTGGCAGGAATTGAGCCTGTAGGTGCACTTGGTAGCTCAAGGCTGTGTTCCACAGAGCCATGGCTAGTTTGCAGAGGGGGTATGAATGGGTTCCCCCTGCTTGTTTATGTACCACATAACAGTGGTGTCCATCTTTACCAATAATTATCCTGGAAGAATGTGATCCTTGAAGGCTGTCGAAGCATTCTGTACAGCTAACATTTCTTTTTGATTGATACGCATGTGCATTTGACTCAGGTTCCATTTGCCCTGAATGCACTGCCCTGCCAAGTGAGCCCCCCATGCATAGTCTGATGCGTCTGTTGTTAGGATTTGGTCGACAGGGGGTAGAGTGAATGGCAGTCACTTGCAGCAGTGGCAGGCCTCTGCCCACCAATGGAACTCTGTCTTTAGACAAGGTATGATAGGAAACATTGATTCTAGGTCCTGAGAATGTTGGCACCATAAGCTTTTTAGATACCACTGTAGTTTCCTCATATACGATCTTGCACATGGAATTAGTAGAATGCAAGAGGCCATGGAACCACAGGGCTTGCAGTATTTTCCTTGCAGATAGCTGGGTCTTTGTGGCCAGTAGTTTGAAGTAGGCTGTCAAATGAACTTGTTTCTCTGGCGTGAGGTATGCAATCTGGGAAGTTGTATTCAAGCTTGCTCCCAGGAATACAATTTGTTGGCAGGGTACTAGATGTGATTTATTTTCGTTTATGGTATACCCCAGAGAAGTTAGTAATTTCTTTCCAAATGCCAGATGATTTAATAGTATGTCCTGGCTTTCTGCCTGAATTAGACAATTGTCCAGGTATGGGTATATTTGAATATTTCTTTGCCTGCAAAATGCAATGACTAGAGCTAGGCACTTTGCGAATACCCTCGGTGCAGTAGATAAGCCAAAGGGCAGTGCAGAGAACCGATAGTGCATGTAGCCTGCTCTGAAGTGTAGGTATCTTCTGCAAGATTCCCTTATTGGGATGTGCAGGTAGGCTTCCTTTAAATCCAGTGTTGCCAGCCAGGCAATTTTGAATTTTGGGATTACCAAAAAAGTGTTTAGGATAGACAGGTCCAGGATAGGATATAAAGTATTGTCATTTCTGGGTACCAGGAAAAGTCTCGAGTAGAAACCTTGACCTCATTCTTCTTCTGGGATAGGTCGAATAGCCCTGATGCTTAGAAGAGAGAGAACTTGCTTTTGAGCCTCTGCCCACTGATTCGGGGTTAGGTCTGGCCAACCGTTTGGGGTTGTTAAGGAGTGTAAGTGGAATCTGTAGCCTTGGGAAACTATATTTAAAACCCATTTGTCTCGGGTAATGAGTTACCAGTTTTTTGCATGTAGGGCGATCTTTCCCCCTAAAGGAACAGTCAGTTGAGCAGGGCTTGGAAGGTTTAAAGTTAAGTCATTGTGACAGTATACCATGGGGGTGTCTTACTACTTCCAGCTTTGGAAGTGGGAGCCCCCCACTGCTTAGACCTGTGAGTACTTGGGACTGAAGCCTGGGTGTTCTGCAAGTTCTGGGTTTGGACTGAGAAGGCCTGGAAGCAGCAGGAAAGGACCAATTCTTAAAAGGCCAGTGCCTACTAAATTTGGGAGGTTGTACTTGCAGGAAATCTTTAACAGTTTGCATAGATTTAGCTTTTTCCTCCATATTTTTAAGTGCTTTTTCTGCTTTGTTGCCAAACAGGCGTCTTGGTTTAAGGAAGCATCCAGTAATTTAGCTTTAACATGATCTGGCAAAGATTGCTCCTTAAGCCAAGCATGCCTTCTAAGTACAGACCCAGTGACAGAAGCCCTGCAAGATGCCTCTAATGAATCAAAACTACATTGCAAAGTATGTTTTCCAACTTGTTCAGCGGAATGCATTAAATCTTGTAATTCTTTATTTTCAGCACAGTCAGGAATCAACATCATTTTCTGTTTAAGCAATCCAACATTATGCTGTTGATACTTTAACATATGAAACTGGCAGTTTAAGGCCCTAATGAGCAAAGTTGCGGAAGTGTATACCTTCTTACCCCATCTGTCCAGGGCCCTGGAATCTCTACCCGAGGGGGTAGGGTTTTTGACAGTAGTAGCCTTAATGCCTCTGGGCCCCTGTGAAATGGTCTCAGGATTCGCAGTAGGATTCTTAAAGAGGAACTTGTGAGAGTCAGGAACTCTAATACCGGTCAGGTTTTCTAGGAGCTGGAGGTAAAGTGTCAGGGGCCAGGCTAGATTCCAAAAAGGCATCATCTACAATGACCAGTACAGGAGGGATAGCTAAAGGCCTGTGTAAAGGTAGGAGTACGAATTCCCTAAGCCTCTTTTTGGAGTCAGAGTAATCCTGGCTTTCCCAGTGGAAATGCTCCCTAAGAGTGTGCAAAGTTTCATCAAAAGAGAAATCCTCTGGAGGGGAAGCAGAGGGAATGGAGTCCTCTGCATCAGAATCTTCACAGGTAGATAAGGGCAACTCCTGGTCATCAGAGAAAACAGAAATTTCAGAATCCTGATCAGAAGAATCAGAAGGAAAATCAGTTCTAGGTCTCTTAGAGGGAGAAGGGTGGCTTTCCCTGATTAGAGTAATAAGGTCTTCAGCCATTCTTATCATTTGTTTTTTAGGCATAGGAGCCTGACCATGCGGTCTGGGTGTCAGTTTTCTAGGCAAGGATCGAGTTTTAGGCCTTGAAGAAGAAGATGGCATTGGTTTAATATGCAAGTCAGTAGGCCTGAATACACCCTTAGAAGCCAGTGCCTGCACAGCGGCTCTAGACCCATCCAAGGTAGAGACATCCGCAGGTGAAGAAGCATCTCGTGGCATACCGGAATCCGAATGGGTCTCAGTAGAGGCCTGCAAATCTGAAGTAGTGGGTATCAGGGGCTACGAAAGCACCTCAATGAGTACCGGCAAACTGGCGACTAGCTTAGGAGAAGCGTCGTCGGCAGCTTTGGGCCTATGCGGTCTGTCTCTGTCTTTATCTTTGCGTTTTTTTTTTTTTAATGTCAGTAGTCGGGTGGCTTACCAAAGCCATTTCTGGATAACTGAACTGAACTGAGCACCAAAATATTTCTATGCGAAAATTAACAGACGACGAATAGTTTGAGGTTTAAATAAGGCACAAAACTGACAGCGAGGTACGGCGTGGTCTGGGCTTATGCACCGAATGCAGTACGAATGAAAATCTTTATGAGGTATTTGCTTTCCACAATAAATACAATTGTTAACGTTTACTGACATCGGTTTAGATCAAGAAAAAGGTTCCCCAATGGGGTACTTAGCTTAGTTGAAGCCTTCATATCTGAAACTCGAAAACGAAAATTTCAGGAGTCGGCCGACCGGCACTTGCGAACTGCTTCTGCTTCAGGCACCGCACGGCAAGAAAGACTGATGTAATGGTGTCGGCTGCCTGCTTTATACCCCTGACAACCTGACGTCATGGAAGAAGAGACAGCAACCGACGCAGGACCCAAGACTTTGGGAATCAGGCCGACTGAGGGCTACCTGTAAGCAGATAACCCAAATGTGATGACTGCAACAGTGAAACACGAAGAACATCAAATAATATTGTGATACGCATGCTCAAGATTTTAAATCATAATACATGCTACAAACTAAAATACCAGTTTTCGTCTTTTCTCACTTTTTTTCCACTCTCTTACGTATGCACTATTCCTAATAGCTCCCCAGTGCTAATCAACATACAGGTTTCATAAATTGTATACACGTAATCAATTTTAAGCAGTCATTAATATGTTGCAACTGCCAATGTCAGCATTTACTATGCAAAGAAATATGACAATCATTTGAACACAGACAAAATCTGTATGTATGGAGAACAGTTTTAAGTTGCGATGTGTACATTATTTAAAAAATAGGGTTTCACCACCAAATTTTATCCAGTTCTCTTCCACTTGCAATATTTTCCATGAATATTTTAATAACCTGCAGAAGAAGGCATCACTACCTACTTCTAAAATTATGATGAAATTACCATCCAAAAGAAACATTTTTTAAGTGTTGCAACATGAGTCAGGCTAACATTATCTGAAAAGGAAATTAAACTAACCACAGTGAAAA